>NC_133651.1:258269152-258569152 GCF_009905375.1 Apium graveolens | reverse complement strand
ATAAGTGAACTTGGCATGTCGAGGTGTCCAAAACTCTGCATGTAGAAATGACCTGTCGATATCTCAGAGATCTCTATATGCATTTTGACTTGTCGATATATCTGAGATTTTTAATGAGAAATTGACTTGTGGATATCTCCAATCTTCATATCTTCATTTTGACTTGTCGATATCTCTGAGTTCTCTATATGCAGAAATGACTAGTCGATATCTCTGAGATCTCTATATCCATTTTGACTTGTCGATATCTCTGAGATCTCTAATAAGAAATTGACTTGTCAATATCTCCATTTTTCATATCTTTATTTGACTTGTCGATATCTCTGAGACTTCTCTATAAGCCCTTTTGGACTTCTCGATAAGTCATTCTGGAGTTCTCGAATGACTTCTCTATATGACTTGATCTGTGACTTGTAGATATCTTGACTTGAAACATTTTTCCTAAAACAAATTTATTCAACTCCAAGCTTCTTCACCTTTTCTCTGAGGCATGATCTTGTTGATCTTCTTCCAGAGTTTATTCTTAGGCTTGAGACTGTTCATAGAAAAATACTTCAGCCTGATCTTTAATATTTTTACAGATTCAAGTAATACAATACAAAATACAGATTTAGACTATCATATAACTAAATCTTAGGGTTGTCAATGTGACTTAGTATTATTATAGTACATGCGTGTCTTCCACAACAATCTCCCCCAATTTTTGAGAAAATTGCTTATCACAAATTCATACTTGGTAACAGGACTAACCTCAAGTTAAAAAAATACACACAAATTGACAAATTAATAAATACAAATTGTATACACTGAGTGATTACATGAGTTCAATAATTACATTCATCAAATAAAATTCTCATAGCCTGATTCCTTTCTATGAGGTCCTTAAGATTTACAAGCACTTAAAGTTCCTCTATGATTTCAGTTCCTTTTAGAGCTTCTACAAGCTTGAGCCAATCATCCAATGAATAACCATTCAAGTAACCAACTCTGAATTTTGAAAATCTGTTAACCTTTATGTTCAGAAAGTTTCCATCCTTAGAAATTCTGTTCATCCCCTTTGCCTTGAGCTCATTTGATCTTTGTTCAAACATGGCAATTTCTGTTGCATATTTCCTATCCCTTTTTTCCTTTTCAGCCTTTTATTTTTCTCTTCTTTCATCTCTTACTTTCAGCCATACACACATCACAGCCCTCCATGCCCTTGTACTTGTGTCCTTATCCTTCATTTAGCTAATCACCCTCTTAATTTCTGTGGTTGAAAGTGTGTCCATTAAATCCCTGCCAAGTAGAGTGAAGGAGCCATCTTGATAGTAGATTATGACTTTTCTCAATGATACAACCCAAACTCTGACTATTTCTTCAGCTAATTATTGAAAGTAGTCATCATCTGTGATGCACCAATTTAAAGGTAGAAAATCAGTCTGATTAAAGCAATTCCAGATAGCCCTCTCTTCAACTTGCAGCTTCTTTGGTTTTCTTCTAACAGTTTTGAAATGAGTTTTGATTGGGGGCTTAAATGAGGGTAGATTTTAGATTTTCTTTAGGGTGGATTGGCTAGAGGTGATTGGTATTTTAAGTAGAGTGTTTGCAGTTTGTTTGTACAAAGGTTTTGGCTTAGAGGTTAAGGGTAGTTGAGTGTTTGAGTTTGCAGGCTTAGAGGATTGAGCTTATTGGATCTGAATTGGTAGGACATTTTTCTTGGTGCCTTCACCATCTTCCTTATTCTTTCTTCTTCTTTCAACTCCCATTTTCTTGGCATCCCTCTTCTTCTCATCCTGATCTTATCTTCTACTTTGCTTCTAGTTGCTTTAAAAGAGTAACTTGGATTTGAGCCAGAAGGTTATTGTTCATCATGCTTCTGCTGATCATCATCCTTGTCATATTTTAAGTTGAATTGAGAGTTTGGCAACACGGTCACTGCATTCTGTAGATATCTCCTCAACATCCTAATCATCTCCTCATCTTCAGTTGTTTTGAAGTTCTTTCTCTTTAGATCAGTCTCCAATGTCATTATTAATCTTGTATTTCCCTTTACACGGTTTTTGGGTACTGTGAAGTATCTGCACTGTTTAGTTTTTGGATAAATGTAGGCCACCCCTTGCTTGGATATAGATAGGCTTCATGAAAAGCAGCTATATGAGCTTGCATGAGTTCTTTGAGCAATTGGGTGTCCTCTGGAATTACTGGATTAACTCTGTCAATTATTACATCCAGCTCAAATGCTCTCATTCTTTGTAGATTTGAGAGAGACACCTACAGAAATATGTCCAAACCATAGTCATTGACATTGTCTACTATCCTTTTCTCCAAAAAGTTATCAACCTTTATTATTAACACTCTTAAGAAATTAATGTTGTTGGTCAAAGCTCTATTGTAAGTAATGTAGTTATTTGCCAGATAGATTATTAGAACTTCTAGTAGCTCATTAAACTCCTTATCATGACAAGGTCCTTCTGCAGCTTTCTGGAGCCTGTCTTTACTAAAATTTTGAGAGAGTTTATTTGCATAGAACTTTGACCAGAGTGAGTAGTAGATTTTCCATCCTCTTGAGATTGTGAAGATTTATCAGCTTCCTTTGACTATTTAATCCTAGCTTCTATCTCCCCCTTAGTCTTGTTGACAGGGACGAGTAGTGGATTTAGAATTTATGGCCTCACAGCTTCAGGAAGAGCAGGTAAAGGAACATTCAAGGTACCCATGATAGCTCCCAAAGAAACTGAATTATGCATTTGAAGATGTTTATGGGAGTCTACCAGGGTCCTGATGTCATTCTATTTACTATGCACTAGAGAAGTGAGAGCATTAACCTAAGCTGTGAGTGAGTCATTAGAGGCTTGAAGAGTTAAAACTTGATGTGTAGAGATTGAATCTGGAGATTTGTTGATGTAGAAGGAGGGTGTTGAGAACTTGAAGAGATGGGAGCACCAAAAGTAGCCTGAACTGTCTCCTTGATCCCTTGCATTAAAAGAGAAGATGGTTTATATCTAGCTTGATGAAGTTGATCCAATTTGACCCTAGTGTCATTGTTACTGGTGATATGATTCTGGACAACTTCATGGAGAGCCACAAAGGACTGTTTGAGATTCTTGATGATTTGCTCCATGCTAGTTATATTAAACCTTGCCATTTAGTTAGCAAATATTTGAAACTTGTTCTTGATATGAACTTGAGTAGGCACAAGGTCATCAAGCTTGTCTTTCACCAATCTTTTTATCTTATCTTGATGGCTATCCAGAGTCTGTTGGAGTGCTTTACTCATGAGGTGAAAAGCTTTTACTTGAGCTTTGTAGACTTCTGTCACAGCATCATAGACCTCCTGTGGGCTGAGAGCCTTGGCATTGCTTCCCAATATTATGAAATATTCTTCTCTAAATCTTGCCAAGACCTCATCCATGCTCAAGCTAAAGTCCTTGTCTAACCAATCATCCATATTTCCATCTTGTTCAGATTCATTGACAATATTGTGCTGTTGTTTTTCAACTCTATTTTGTAAGACAACAAGATTGCTTGATAATCCTGATTGGACATGTCTGTTTTAAGAAGCTGTTGTGTGATGTTGGCAAGGCCAGAAAGTTGATCAACCAATAGGTCATTCATTGTAATGGGTTGGGCTTGGGCATATTGAAGCCACTGAGAGATAAGGTGTGATGGTTGTTGAGAAGGATTAGATGTGGAAGGTATGTCTATTTGGATTGAGGTTGATGGTTGAGGTTCATTAACATTACCTGTGATAGATGCCACAGTTGGACTCACAGTTGGAACTGTGGTTGTGATAGTGTGCTGTTCACCACTTGTGGGAACCTCCAATTAAATTGGAGGGGATTTGACCAGGTTATTGTCATGTACCATGGCCTCAAACCCTTGTTCTTCTTGTAAAGAGCTAGCACTTGAATGTACCTGACTTGCCTCATTTGCAATTGGACTCCTAGCTTCAACTGTTAAGGCAATCTCAACTAGGGTTTTGAGGGGAGTTTTTCCTTCATGAGGAACCTCTAATTGAATTGGAGAGGATTTAGATAGCTCCCCCCCAGGAGTACTAGCCTCAAACCTATCAATCTGTGAAGATTGTTTAGCACATAAAGGTGCTTGAGTAGATACCACAAGGTCTTCAGTAAAAACTGATGAAACCCTTGTGTTTGTGTTGGTGTCATCAAGGTCTTACCCAGAGTGTAGCCTTTCACCGACTAAATATGGTTCATGGGTGGTAAGCATAGTTTCTTGAACCATGTCACTTAATTTTAGCAACACTTGAGAATTAGATTCAAATGTCTCATTGTATAAAGGAGAAATTTTAGAAATGAGATTCGAGATTTCATAACTGAGTGTTGGCAGCTTCCCCTGAATAGATGATGGAGCTTCAAAAGATGTGCTCTTTGTGCGTGTGCCATCCTTATTCCTTCTTTCATACACTTGAATGTGTTCAAGTGTTGGTGCAGACTCTTTACAGGGTGCACTAGGAAGAGTGCTCTTTTCAATAGAGACACCCTGTTGAGAGAATGCCCCTAGTGTCTGTTTTTTCCCTCTTTTACAACTACATCCTTTTGGGAGGATGCAGAGATAGCTTGAGTGGTCAACTCGGTTTTCTTTGCCTTTTTTGGTTTCTTGACCAGGGTGGACTCTATTTGAGTTTGATCCTCACCGCTCTCATTAATTATAGTCAGCGTTTCCTGTTTTCTCTTCTTTTTACTCACTTCACCCTTTTGAGAGGATGAAGTGGTTTGTTTCCTAGCTTCTATTGGTAAAGAAAGAAGGGTCTCAGTTTGGGAAGACCCCTATTAGTGTTCATGTGTTTGTTCTTCCACAGGTACAGGTGCCATAACTGTACTAGTTGTGATTATAGACCTCATATCAGGCATAGGGTAAGGGTAAGTCCTGAATCTCTCCAACATTAATTGAGTGATTTTATGACTTACAGGTACCATGTTCTTTGTAATGGGTGAGCCAAATAAAACTTTGGACACTTGTTTACAGTTGCCTATTTTAATTCTATCTATACCATTCAGAAAATTAATGTCATGCACTTTATGATTTAAAGCAGGCATTATAAATATAGGAAGAAAGATTTCCTTACCTCTTGATGTCAAAGGCATTGTGATCCCGGTGATGAGCTCCTCCATTATCAAGTGCCCTGCATTGAGGTGTCTATTGTGAGCCATGGAGAACACCAGTTTCTGAACAACACTTGAAATGTTGTCATACCCTGTCTTCCTATAGGTGAATTGTGACGGCCTCAACCCCGGGGTCAGGAGTTGACGTCACCAACATAACAATCACAAAATATAAACTACAAGGTTATTATTATTATACTAATACGACCCCAAAACCAAGATCAGATCCAGGTTCAAGTATGATTTAAGCTACTCACTATTACAAACCTTTTATAAAAAAAGTCAGACACGCTAAACTTATTCAACAACTCATCAGACCACGCATGGTCTGATACAAACTACCTCAGAGGAGCCAGGTCCGGAAGGGGCTGCCAAGGTCTAATAGGTCTTCTAGGCATCTGCGATATATATATATATATGATAGGTTGCAAGGGTGAGCATATAATCGCTCAACAGTACCAACATATGAATATCAAGATAAAAACAGTAAAGTAAACAGTTATAGGAATAGAACTATAAATCAACATGAAATTAGTAACCTGTAAATCATTTCAAACAACAGTAAATGAACATCGATAAAAGAAACTGGATATCACTAACTAGCATGCTCTTTATAAAATAACTTAGTCGTGTGCTATGTAAATACCAGAGTCCAATTTTAGCATGCTATTCATATTTGTTATTCAACTATATAAACCACTTATTCCCTTACGGGAATCACAAAGTCAAATTAGATATGTAATGGATATCTGAAGACAACTGATCAGGCTATCAACACCAGGCGGCTCCAACTGCCATCCCATACACCTGTTCCGGAACTCAGAGACTAGCTAGGTCTCTGACCCACTGGACTAATCCGTTATGTAATGCGCGCAACCGAGTTAGCCTCTTATGCCACCTCAGTAGGCCACTCTGGCCCCTATGTATCCAATATCTGATCGTTTTATCCAGTTTTCAAATCATTTGTATCTATCTCAGTTTGAAATCATTCATTTAACAACACACGTAAAAACTGGCTCACAAATCATTTTCATTCGAGATAGACAATGAGTTATAACTACATGGGATACGTAAATTAAAATATTTATGTTCCTGTACGAGGATAAAACAACAGTTTATCCATATGTACTGAACCATAAAAGAATGGTCAGGGGTACTTGCCTTGCGATGCTTTAATAGAAACCCTAGGTAACTTTTACGCTGACTTTGGTCCTTGCGAGACACGACCGGGATCTACAGTAACAGAATAACCTAATTATTTATACCGACATGCTTGATATCCTCGAACCGAAATAACCCAATTCGATAACCCAACTTGTATAATGTATAAATATATACACATAATGACATAATCAATATTCACGATAGGGGTAAAATGTTAAATACCGTATAGTACTCGTTGCATATTTAAAAATAATTTTTAGAAAAATTTCGACAATGACTCCTCTATTTATAAGCCTACCCATCGAAACATAATCGACGTCAATCCCAACAAATCACAATTTACGTCACAAAACAATTTTCACAATTAAACAACTATTTACGTACGAAACTAATTATATGAACCACTTTATTTATTTTATAAATTAAGGACTCAGATTAAAATCATCACCGTCGATCGTCGACTCACCGAAGTTCATCATCGACGGCAGCAAAATTTTGCAGGTACCTGATTAATTTTCAGGTTTCCAACGCAAAACTTCGCCGATTATCATCATTTCCTAATGAATAATTAATATCACGAATATTATTCAGACAATTTCTGCATAAATAATAATAAAATAATTAAAATCTCAAATCGAACAAGGCAACAAAGTCGACGCAGAAACCACAAAACACAGCCACAACGCGCCACCACCAACCGAACACACATGCACACACACTGCTCAAGCATACACACACTCACACATAGCACACACACACAATTGCACACACAGATACACACATATACATAGCTATATATATGTATATAAACAGAAATTACAGAATCAGCCAAGCCAAGCACGAAGACGGAGGCTCACTAGAGATAGACGGAAAAACAGAACGGCGGAGAACAGAAACCACAGAGAGGAAGAAACGGAAGAAAAGAAAGGGAAAAAGAGAGATACAGGGAGAGATGGGAGAAGAGAGTGAGAGAGACGAGATGAGAGAGATTGAGAGAGAGTTCTGGAGAGATGGAGCAGAGCGAGAGACAAATGATGTGTTTAAGTGCTGCCATGAATCAACAAGGAAAGGACACGCAACAAATTAATTTCTGAACAATTAACACGTGTCCTGCAATATAAATATGTCCCGAAAATTCGTGATTTATCGAACCAAGTTGCGGGTAAAACAAACCCGAAAAAATTACCAAAATAGTTTTAAAATTTTATAAATTTCCCGAAACTACTAAAACATAAATTTCATAATTTTTAAAGCATTTCTAAAATATACCCGCATTTAACGATTTAACGAACAAACGTGCGAGTGAATTTAATCCCAAAAATTTCCAAAATAATTTTAATATTCTCAGAATATTATAAACTTCATAAAATATGAATTTCATAATTTTTGAAGCACCCTGGAATTATAAACTGAATTTACAAATAAATGTAATCAGAAATTCATTTAAAGATCAATAATTGATGAAATATTGATTTCTAAATTTTATAAAATCCCAAAAATCATTATTGAAATTATAAAATCATAAAAATAATTTTAAACAATCCAAATATTTATGAAAATAAATTTGCAATAAAACCACTTTTAAAAGTGAAAACAAATCAATACAGCTCAATAATTAATTACGCAAATAAGCCATGTACACCAATAAATCACACATAAATAATAATAAACAACACCCAGCTGTCAAAGCCAATACACATATTTATATAATTAATTATTTAACAACTACACTTTTAGATAATACAAAAATATAAGAGTCGTTATATCCTTCCCCCTTAAAAAGATTATGTCCCCAGATCTGACTTAACTAAATAAATGAGGATATTTATCAAGTATGTCTAACTCTAACTCCCAAGTAGACTCTTCTACTTGAGGATTTCTCCAAAGCACTTTTACTATGGGGATTGACTTATTTCTAAGGACTCGCTCTTTACGAGATTTAAAATCTGGATTGGTTGTTCTACATAGAACAAATCTAGCTGAAACTCGATCGGTTCATACTCTATAACTTGATTCGAATCAGGAATATATGGCTTCAACATGGATACATGGAACACATTATGGATATGATGCAACTGCGGTGGCAACGCTATCTGGTAAGCGACTTTTCCTATTTTCTTCAAAACTTCAAATGGCCCTATATGTCCGGGGCTGAGCTAAGCTTTCTGACCAAATCGAACTAATCTTTTCCAGGGTAATACTTTCAACAATACCAGTGATCCCACTTCGAAGCTCATATCTTTTCGATGTAAATCAGCATTCTTTCTTTGTCTATCCTGATCTGCTTCCAACCTTTTTCGAATCAACGCCACTGCATCTTTGGTTTGATGAACTAGCTTATGACCTAACACTTTCTTCTCTCGTACTTCATCCCAATACAATGGTGACCTACACTTGCGTCCATAAAGGGCTTCATAAGGCGACATTCCTATGCTGGCATGATATAGGGATGGTCATCGGGTCACTTCGGGGTCGGGGAGTGCTATCCCCACCCCCGATCCCCGAACCCAAAATCGATCCCCAAACCCGCCCCGATCCCGCGGGGATTCGGGGAATTATTTTTATTTTTTTCGTTTAATAAAAATTAAATTTTAAATAATATTTTTCAATAAAAATTCACATAGTAAATCATAATATATAGAGTTTCTTTTAAATTTAATATTAATGTTTAACTTTAATTTGAATTAATTTTTATTTCTAGTATAATAATAAACAAAAATAATATTATTATAATGAAATAATATCAGGATAACTAAATTTAAATCATATAGGAGATAAGAAATTAAAAATAATAATATATATTATATATTTCAATATTTATTTGAGATATTTATATATATACAATATTATTTTTATTTAAAATACGTCGGGGTCGGGGATCGGGGCGGGAAGACACTAATCCCTGCCCCCACCCCGATCCCCGAATTTTTTACACATATCTCCCCGATCCTTGCCCCGTACCCGAAAAAATCTCCGATTCCCTGCCCCGACGGGGCAGGGATCGGATCGGGGTCGGGCGGGGCGGGGGAAATGCCCATCCCTAGCATGATAGCTATTGTTGTACGAGAATTCAATTAAAGATAAGTGTTCATCCCAATTTCCCTTAAAATCTAAAACACAAACCCTCAACATATATTCTATTATCTAGATAGTTCTCTCACTCTGACCGTCGGTCTGAGGATGATAGGCGGTACTCATATTCAGCTTGGTTCCTAGACATTCTTGAAACTTAGTCCAAAACCTTGATTTGAATCTCGGGTCTCGATCTGATACAATGGACACAGGAACTCCATGTTTGGTCACTATTTCATCCAAATACAACTTAACTAGCTTTTCCAAAGAATTCATTTCATTGATTGGGAGAAAATCTGCTGACTTTGTCAATCGGTCAATGATTACCCAAATAGGATCATGATTGGCTCTCATCTTTGGCAATCCCACTACGAAATCCATTGCAATCTCTTCATATTTCCATTGGGAATCTCTAAGGGTTGTAACAATCCACTTGGCCTTTGATGTTCTGCTTTTACCGTTTGGCACATGTGACATTTGCTAACTCAATTTGCAATATCTTTCTTCATTCCTGGCCACCAGAAGTTTCTTCAAATCTTGATACATCTTAGTGCTTCCAGGGTGGATAGAAAACCGAGAATTATGCGCTTCATGTAAAACTTCATTCTTCAGTTCTGTCACATTCCTTGGTTATCCTTTTGGGTACATAGTTCTTCTCCTGTCAGGTTATCCAATTCTTGCTCCATAATCCTTATTGACACCTTTTTATCTTATCCATTGATGATGATTGAAACGTAATCTCATACAGTTGCTCCTTACCTTTTCTTGGTACTCGAACTTCAATTTCCATTCTTTCTAAGTCATGTGCTAACTCTTCTGCAATCTGAACCATATTCAGTTTCTCTTTTCTGCTCAAGGCATCAGCCACCACATTGGCCTTACCTAGGTTAGTTAATGGAACAGTTTGTAGTACTAAATTAACTCCAACCATCTTTTCTGTCTCATGTTCAAATCCTTCTGAGTGAATATATACTTCAAGCTCTTATGATCCGTGTAATTATCACACTTTTCTCCATATAGATAATATCTCCATAATTTCAATGCAAAAACAATAGCTGCCAACTCGAGGTCATGGACTGGATACTTCTGTTCGTGAGGTTTTAATTGTCTAGAGGCATAAGCGATGACTTTATCGTGTTGCATCAGTACACAACCTAAACCTTTCAAAGAAGCGTCGCTATAAATCACAAAGGTTCCCGTCTCATCTGACAATGCTAGTACTGGAGCTGACACTAGTCTTTTCTTCAGTTCCTGGAAGCTTTCTTCACACTTCTCTGTCCAAATAAATTTCTCGGTTTTCCTAGTTAGCTTGATTAACGGGGCTGCGATCTTAGAGAAATCCTTCACAAATCTTCGATAATATCCTGTTAGCCCAAGAAAACTTCTCACTTCTGTCGGAGTCTTTGGTTGCTCCCATTTGGATACGGCTTCAATCTTTACAGGGTCTATCTTGATACCTTCCTTGTTTGCCACATGTCCAAGAAACTGTAACTCTGTCAACCAAAACTCACACTTGGAAAATTTCGCGTACAGTTGTTTTTCTCTTAAACTTTGAAGGTCAATCTTTAGGTACGTTGCATGATCTTCTTGAGTCTTTGAATAAATGAGGATGTCATCAATAAATACAATAACAAACTTATGCAAGTACTCCTTATACACCCGATTTATTTAATCCATAAAAGCTGCTAGTGCATTGGTCAATCCAAACGACATCACTAAGAACTCATAATGGCCATACCTTGTTTTGAATGTAGTTTTGGGTATATCTTCAGGCTTGATCTTCAGTTGGTGGTATCCAAATCTTAATTCGATCTTTAAAAACAACATGCTCCTTTAAACTGGTCAAATAAATCGTCAATCCTCAGCAAAGGATACTTATTCTTGATTGTCAACTTGTTCAGCTCCCTATAATCGACGCATAACCTCATACTTTCATGCTTCTTCTTTATGAATAATAATGGAGCACCCCACGGAGAAACACTTGGTCGGATAACTCCTTTATCCAACAGTTCTTAAAGTTGTTTGGCCAATTCCTTCATTTTTACTGGAGCCAATCGGTATGGAGCTTTTGAAACTAGTTCTGCTCCTGGTATAAAATCAATGGAGAACTCTATTTCTCGATCAGGTGGTAATCATGGAAACTCTTCTAGAAAGAAGTTGGGATATTCTCTTACTATGGGAATCTCATCCAAAGTAGGGGTCTCTTTCTTGGTGTCCACCACATAAGCCAAATATGTTTCGCATCCTTGACTTAACAATTTCTTTGCCTACGGTACTGAGAGAAACTTCTTGTCCTGCTTTTGTCCTTGATAACTTATCCTTAAATTATCTTTTCTATACATAACAAATCTCTTTTTCTTGCAGTCAATACTTGCCTTATACAGAGACAACCAATCCATGCCTAGAATAACATTGAAGTCTCCTAGCTCAAAAGGTATTAGGTCAGCGGAAAAAGAATGACCTGAAATCTCTATTGAACACTTATGATAGAATTGACTTACATGTACTTTATATTGATTTTCCACTTCTATGGTCAAAGGCTCCTCTAAGTCTTCCAACATTAATTGCATTTTATTCACACAGTTCATGGATATGAAAGATTTAGACGCTCCCTATAACGACTCGTGTATTTTCTTTTATTTTAATATTTTAAAAGTGTAATAATTGAATAAAAAATTAAATAAAATGTGTGTATTGATTTTTGGCAGCAGTGTGTTGATTTTTACTATTTATCTGTGATCTATTGATATATGGTATGGATTTTGTGATTTATTATTGAGATATGTGGTTTTGTTATGCTTTTAAAAGTGATTTTATTACGGTTTTAATTCTATAAATATCTGGATTATTTCTAAAATTAGTTTTATAATTTTATAATTACAATAATTATTTTTGGGATTTTACGAAATTGAGAAATCAATATTTCACTAATTATTTATTTTTAAATGATTTTTTGATTGTGTTTATTTGTAAATTCCATATTTAATTCCAGAATTCTTCAAAAATCATGAAACTCATATTTTATTAAGTTCATAATATTCCGAGAATTTTAAAATTATTTTGGAAATTTTCGGAATCAATTTCACCCGCATGTTGTTCCGTTTAATTGTTAAAAACGGGTATAAACTGCGCTTTAAAAATGGTTTTCAAATTTCAAAATTTATGTTCTTATTAACTTCTGGACATTTAAAATATTTAAAGATCAGTATCGTGATTTTTCAAAATATTTTGCGAGATGTCTCTGTTCGTTAATCTCAAATTTGCGATAAAAATCGGGTCTCTGGTTATTCAGGGATACGTGTTAAAAACTTATAATAAGGAGTTAACACGTATCCAATTTTGCAGGACACATATTAACTGCATTTTAATTCCCCCAAAACATCAATCTCTTGTCTCGGTTGTCTCTTTGCTCTCTTGCTCTCGGTTTTCTTCTTCTTCCTCGATTCAATCTCTCGAAACATCTCCTCCTCTTCATCTCGTTTCTTTCCCTGTTCTTATTCTTTCCTTTTCTCCGGTGCTTTTTACGGCCTCATGTCCCGATAATTATTATCGGCTACTTTTGTTTCAATTTTCAGCCGATTTGTTCTTGTTGTTATATATATGTGATTGTATATATCTGTGTGTGCTCCTATGTTTTGTGAGGTGTGTGTGTGTGTTGATTGTGTGCGTGAGTGCATGTGTTGTGTGTGTGCATTCGTGTTGTGTATGTTGGCTGTGTGTGGCCGTGTGTTAGTCGTGATGGTGGCTATGGTGCGGTGTTTCTCTGTTCTGTTTGGACTGTGTTGTTGTTGTACTTGCAGTTGGACCTTGTTTTTGGCTCTACTGTTGGGCTGAGACTATGCAGTTGGGTTTGGTATTTTTATAAAATTGATTTTTTTATTTCCTCTTTTCTGCAGGAAAATAAATGAATAATATTCATGAAATAAAATTTTTGTGCGGGGAAAATTATTTTTAATCGATGAAATTTTTGTGTTGGAACTCGAATAATCGGGTGCCCCGAGAATTTTGCCGCCGTTCACGATAAATTTTTACGAGCGGACGGTGGACGGTGATGACTTTGTTCTGAGTCCTAATTTTTATAAATAATAAAACGATTTATATAAAATGTTTTCGAAACTAAATTATATATTAGAGTTGTACGTAAATAATTACGAGATTGTGAAATTGATACTGTGACGAAACTTGTGGATTGTTGTGATTGTTGACGTCGATTGTAATCGACGGGTAGGCTTATAAACACAAGAGTTGCTGCCAAAATTTTTTAAAAATTTATTTTTAAACGTATTTTATTTTATTAAACATTTTACCCCTATTTGTATACGGACTACGTGACTACGTGATTGTGTGTATAATAACTATACGAGTCAGGTTATCGGATTGGGTTATTAGGGTTTGAGGATATCAAGCCTCTCGGTATAACTGATTAGGCTATTTTGTATTTGTAGATCCTCGTCGAGTTTTTCCAGGCTCGAAGTCAGCGTAAAAGCTACTTAGGGTTTCCGAAAGTGTTGTAAGGCAAGTACCCCTGACCATTCTTTTATGGTTCAGTACTTATGAATAGCTAATATTTTGATCTCGTAATGAAACATAAACGTTTTAAGTTACGTATCCCCTGTAGTTATAAATCATTATTTTAAATCTGTTTTGGGGAAAGTAACTTCGAAAGGTACCTATCTCGAATGAAAATGATTGTGAACTGGTTTTTATGTGTGCTGTTAAAACGAATAGTTTTGAAATGAGATAGGTACAAGTGTTTTGAAAACTGGATAAAACGATCAGATATGGGATACATTGGGGCCAGGGGGCCTATTGAGGTGTCGTAAGAGGCTAATTCGGTTGCGCGCATTATATAACCGATTAGTCCAGCAGGTCAGAGACCTAGAAAGTCTCTTAGTTCTGGAATAGGAAAATGGGATGGCAGTTAGAGTCGTCTGGTGTTGATAGCCTGATCAGCTGTCTTCACATATCCGTTACGTATCTGATTTGGCTTTGTGATTCCCGTAAGGGTATGAGTAATTGATACAGTAGTTTTATAAATGTGAATAGCATGCTAAAATTGGACTCTGGTACTTACACAACACACTACTACATTTGTTTTGTTAAAAGCATGCTAGTCAGTGATATCCAGTATCTCAGTTTTTCATTACATAATATTGTTCGCATGATTACAGCTATGTTCCTATCATTGTTTACATTATTATTTTTATCTTGTTATTCATATGTTGGTGCTGCTGAGCGATTATGCTCACCCTTGCAACCTGTTATATATATATATCGCAGATGCCTAGAAGACCAATTAGACCTTGGCAGAACCGTGTTTCAGCCCCTTCAGGACCCGCTCCTCAGAGGTAGTCGGTATCAGGCCACGTGCGGTCTGATGAGTTGCTGAATAAGTTAGTGTGTGTCAGACTTTTGTTTAAATGGTTTGTAATAATGTTTAGCTTGGATCATACTTGAACTTTGATCGGATTTTGGTTCGGGGTCGAGTTAGTTTATTTTAATAATAATCTTGTTGTTTATATTTCTGGTAATTGTGTTTGGTGACTTTAACTCCTGACCCCAGGGTTGAGGCCATCACAGTTGGTATCAGAGCTAAGGGTTCAAGTCCCTGATCCAGGTTAGGGATTGAGTTAAAAAGGTGTAGAATTGAGTCTTAAGGTGTAACTCAGCAACTCATATAGAGGAGCAAACCTTTAGAGTCAGCCGAGGTTTCTGACGGCGTTACCCTGGCATCTATTAAATGTTTTGATAGAACTGCCTTGACCTTGTTGTGTCTTTCCTGTATATTTATCTTGTTGGCAGTGGCCTATTGTGATCTCTAGTTCTCTATCTCGGGAGAACCCATCAGACTCGGATAGCTCTGACTCTGGGAGGACTATGGATGTTGTTGCTGAGGAGACACCTATGCCTCCCCCACCAGTTCCTTCCTTTGTACCGAGGGACATCCCTGGATCTAGTGCTCGTCCCCGCTAGGTATGTAGGTCTGTGTCTGCTGTTAGGGATTTTCTTCCTGACTGTGGTCATAGTTCTTCTTCGTCGAGACCTCCAGTTCCTCTTGTGGCCCTTAGTGGTACCTCTTCTCCGATCCCTTACCATGTTCACCAAGCGATGAATAGATCTTTTATCAGAGAGCAGAGTCTGGGGTTGGCTGCTGAGCTTGACCAGATACCAGTTGCACCTTTCTAGGGCAACCCTGCCCCTTCCTCTGAGGTGCAGACCCGTGTGCGATCTTTGACCCAGATGGCTATTGAGATGGCTAGATCCATTGATCGTTTCATCAGCTCAGAGTTTAGGGTTGTCCAGTATCAGGATCTAGTGAACTGGTTAGTGTTTGAGGTAGGTTCTATCGGTGGCAGTGGCAGTGGTTAGACCAGGGTTGTAGCAGGAAGATACAGAGCTCAGAGTTGGCGTCCAGGAGTTCTGTAGTTGTTTTCTTTGTATATGTATATTATGTTGTGATAGTTTATAATAGGCGGAGGCTGCTATGACAGCCAGTTTTGATGTGTATTTGGATGGTTTCTTTTTAGTTGGATTTCAGTTGTACTAGTTGGATTCCTGTTGGTTATTGTATCTTAGCTGCTTTCATCTGTTGTTCAGTTGTTATATAAACTTATGCGTTGTTATTATTGTTGTTACTATTATTGTTGCTTCTGTTGCTGGCAATTCTAGATTATGATCATTCACTCGAGATGGATCTAATTAAACTAAGGATGAGGATATTGTCTTAGTGGCAATGCTCTCCTGATGTATATGTATAAACTGCTTAGAGCAATCAATTTTCTTATATGTGACTGTTATGTTTCAGGAGATGCCACTAAAGAAGAATTCTCAACCCAATAATGGATCTGCTGGGGATCCCTCCATGAGTGAATTGATGAACTTGTTACGTCAGCAGTCTACTCAGCTGGCCCAACAGCAACAGCAATTCCAGCAGCAGCAACAATAATTACAGCAACAACAACAACAGCAACAACAGCATATATAGCAACAACAGCAGCATGAGATGAGGGGGACAAACCAGGTTGTTAGTTTTAAGTCTTTCCAGGCAGTGAAGCCCCTAGAATTTAAAGGAGAGGTGGATCCTGTTGCTGCCAGGATATGGTTGAAGAAAATGGAGAAGGCGTTTGCGCTCACCAAGGTGAGTGAGGATTTAAAGACGGATTATGCTAGTTATATCTGAAGAATGATTCAAACTATTGGTGGGAATCTACGCGAGCATTAGAAGGAGAAGGTCCTGTCTCATGGGCCAGATTCACTGAACTGTTCTTGGAGAAATATTTTCTGGACTGCCTCCAGAGTCAGATGGAGATGGAGTTTTTGGAGTTAAAGCAAGGAGACAGAAGTGTCACGGAGTATGAAGCAAAGTTTACGGAGTTGGCCCATATAGCACCAGAATATGTGAGTTCGGAAGCTCAATGAGTGAAGCGGTTTCAACAAGGGTTGAAGCCAGAAATAAGGAGTGGAGTTGTAGCTCTACAACTCAAGATATATACTTCGGTAGTTCAGGCTGCCTTAGTGATAGAAAGTGACCAGAGGTTAGCTGCAAAGGAGCAGGGTGAGAAGAAAAGGAAGTTTGAAAGTGGACCTGCTAGGTCAGAATCAGGTATAGCAAGTCAGAAGTTCCAGCGTTGGGTTGGAAAGAATAAAAATAAGAAGTTCCGAAGACAGAATTTCCCCCAAGCTAGGCCCAGTACCACTTCAGTTAGCTTTACCCTGAAAAGGTTTAGCAAGCCAGTGATCGATTGTAAGACATGTGGGAAGAAGCACAGTGGTCAGTGCCGACAAAATATCAACTGTTTTAAGTATGGCCAGAAGGGTCATTATTCCACGGAGTGTAAGTCCGAGACTCAAGGAGTAATTTGTTTTAGTTGCGGTAAAGTGGGGCATATTGCTAGGAATTGCAAGTCAGTGACCCAAGGTAGCGTTGGAAGGAGCGTTTCCCAAGGACCAGAAACTAGTACTGCTAGAGCTAGAACCTTTAACATGACCAAGAAATCTCCAGCTCATGATTCCGATGTAGTTGCAGGTACACTTTCTCTTAATTCCGTACATGTTAACGTTTTATTTGATTCGGGGGCATCTAAATCTTTTATATCTATGGACTGTGTAAATAAAATGCAATTGGTGTTGGAAGACTTAGATGAACTGTTGACCATAGAGGTGGCTAACAAGAATAAAATACCCGTAAATCAATTTTGTCCTAAATGCTCTATAGAGATTTTAGGATATACTTTCCCTGCCAACCTAATACCCTTTGAGTTAGGAGACTTTGATGTTATTTTAGGCATGGTTTGGTTGTCTCTATATAAGGCAAATATTGACTGCAAGAAAAAGAGAGTTGTTATGCATACCCCAGATAATAAAAGGATCAATTATCAAGGACAGAGGCAAGATAAAAAGTTCCTTTCCGTATTGCAAGCAAAAAAATTGTTGCGGCAAGGGTGTGAGGCATATTTGGCTCATGTGGTGGATACGAAGAAAGAGACCCCTACTTTGGATGAGATTCCCATAGTAAGAGAATTTCCTGACGTCTTCCCAGAGGATTTACCAGGATTACCACCTGATCGAGAGATAGAGTTCTCCATTGATTTGATGCCCGGAGCTAAACCAGTCTCCAAAGCTCCATATAGGATGGCCCCAATGGAAATGAAAGAATTGGTCAAGCAAATTCTAGAACTATTGAATAAGGGAGTTATTCGACCCGGTGTTTCTCCTTGGGGTGCTCCAGTGCTATTCGTAAAGAAGAAAGATGGAAGTATGAGATTGTGGATTAACTACAGAGAGCTGAACAAATTGACAATAAAGAACAAGTATCCTTTCCCATGCATCGACGATTTATTTGACCAGCTTAAGGGGGCATGTTATTTTTCAAAGATTGATTTAAGGTCCGGTTACCACTAACTAAAAATAAAGCCCGAGGATATTTCCAAGACTACATTCAGGACAAGGTATGACCATTATGAATTCTTAGTAATGTCGTTTGGATTGACAAATGCACCAACGGCTTTTATGGATTTAATAAATCGGGTGTATAAGGAGTATTTGGATAAGTTTGTTATTGTATTTATTGATGATATCCTCATATATTCAAAGACTCCAGAAGATCACGCAACGCATCTACGGATTGCCCTTCAGAAGTTGAGAGAAAAGCAATTATATGCAAAGTTTTCCAAGTGTAAGTTTTGGTTGACAGAGGTACAATTCCTTGGACATGTTGTGAGTAAGGAAGGTATCAAGGTAGACCCAGTGAAGATTGAAGCCGTATCAAAGTGGGAGCAACCAAAAACTACGACAAAAATAAGAAGTTTCCTTGGATTAGCTGGATATTATTGAAGGTTTGTAAAGGATTTCTCTAAGATTGCATCCCCATTAACCAAGCTAACCAAGAAGAATGAGAAGTTAATTTGGATGGAAAAGTGTGAAGAAAGTTTCCAGGAATTGAAAAGGAGGTTAGTGTCCGCTCCAGTTCTAGCATTTCCAGATGAGACGGGAAACTTTGTGATTTATAGCGATGCTTCTTTGAAAGGATTGGGTTGCGTACTAATGCAGCACGACAAAGTTATCGCCTATGCTTCCAGACAACTAAAGCCCACGAGCAGAAATATCCAGTTCATGACCTTGAGTTAGCAGCTATAGTGTTCACACTGAAGTTGTGGCGTCTTTACTTGTATGGAGAGAAGTGCGATATTTATACGGATCATAAGAGCCTGAAGTATATATTCACGCAGAATAATTTGAACATGATACAGAGAAGGTGGTTGGAATTGATCAAGGACTACGATTGTTCAATTAATTATCACCCAGGCAAAGCCAATGTGGTGGCTGATGCCTTGAGCAGAAAAGAGAAGTTAAATATGGTTCAGATTGCGAACGAACTAGCTCAAGACCTGGAAAAGATGGAGATTGAGGTTCGAGTACCAAGTGAAAGTCAGGAGCAACTATATGAAGTTACCTTCCAGCCAGCATTGATGGAAAAGATCAAAAGGTGTCAAGAAGGAGTTATGGAACAAGAATTGGATACTCTGACAGGAGAAGAGTTGTGTACTCAAAAGGATAACCAAGGTTTGTTTAGATTTTCCTGTAGAATTTGGATTCCTAATGTGTTGAAAAATGAAGTATTACATGAAGCGCATAACTTTAGATTTTCTATCCACCCTGGTAGCACTAAGATGTACCAAGACTTGAAGAGAAACTTTTGGTGGCCAGGAATGAAGAAGGATATTTCTAATTGGGTTAGTAAATATCACGTGTGCCAGACGGTAAAAGTGGAACATCAATGACCAAGTGGATTGTTACGACCTTTGGAGATTCCCCAATGGAAGTGGGAAGAGATTATGATGGATTTTGTAGTGGGGTTGCCAAAGACAAGAGCAAATCATGATGCCATTTGGGTAATTATTGATAGGTTAACCAAGTCAGCTCATTTTCTTCCGATTAATGAAAGGTACTCTTTGGAAAAGTTAGTTAAGTTGTATCTGGATGAGTTAGTTACCAAGCATGGAGTGCCTATATCTATAGTGTCAGATTAAGACCCGAGATTCAATTCCAGGTTTTGGACCAAATTCCAAGAGTGCCAAGGAACTAAGTTGAATATGAGCACCGCCTATCATCCTCAGACAGACGGTCAAAGTGAGAGAATGATTCAGACTATGGAGGATATGTTGAGAGTATGTGTTTTGGATTTCAAAGGAAATTGGGACGAACACTTACCTTTGATTGAGTTCTCGTACAATAATAGTTACAATGCCAGCATTGGAATGCCGCCTTACGAAGCTTTGTATGGACGTAAGTGTAGATCACCATTGTATTGGGATGAAGTAGGAGAGAAGAAAGTGTTAGGCCCTGAGTTGGTTCAGCAAACCAGAGATGCGGTAGCAATGATTCGGAAAAGGTTAGAAGCAGCCCAGGATAGGCAGAGAAAGAATGCAGATTTATATAGGAAGGATATGAACTTTGAGATAGGAGCACTGGTGTTACTAAAGGTATCATCGCGGAAAGGGTTAGTACGATTTGGTCAGAAAGGAAAACTTAGCCCCAGATTTATAGGACCATTTGAGGTTTTGAAGAAAGTAGGGAAGGTTGCCTACGAGATAATGTTACCATCGCAGTGGCAGCACATTCATAATATGTTCCACGTATCTATGTTGAAGCCCTATGTTCCTGATTCGAATCAAGTCATAGAATATGAATCGATTGAGCTTCAGCCAGATTTTTCCTATGTGGAACAACCGATCCAAATCTTAGATCGTAAAGAGCGAGTCCTTAGCAATAAGTCGATCCCCATAGTGAAAGTCTTGTGGAGAAATCCTCGAGTAGAAGAGTCTACCTGGGAATTAGAGTCAGACATGCTTGATAAATATCCTCACTTGTTTAGTTGAGTCAGATTCTGGGGACAGAATCTTTTTAAGGGGGAAAGGATATAATGACTCGTGCATTTTCTTTTATTTTAATATTTTAAAAGTGTAATAATTAAATAAATTGTGTGTATTGATTTTTGGCAAAAGTGTGTTGATTTTTACTATTTATCTGTGATCTATTGATATATGGTATGGATTTTGTGATTTATTATTGAGATATGTGGTTTTGTTATGCTTTTAAAAGTGATTTTATTACAGTTTTAATTCTATAAATATCTGGATTATTTCCAAAATTGGTTTTATAATTTTATAATTACAATTATTATTTTTGGGATTTTAAGAAATTGAGAAATCAATATTTCACTAATTATTTATTTTTAAATGATTTTCTAATTGTGTTTATTTGTAAAATCCATATTTAATTCCAGAATTCTTCAAAAATCATGTAACTCATATTTTATTAAGTCCATAATATTCCGAGAATTTTAAAATTATTTTGGAAATCTTTGGGATCAATTTCACCTACGTGTTGTTCCGTTTAATTGTTAAAAACGGGTATAAACTGCGCTTTAAAAATGGTTTTAAAATTTTGAAATTTATGTTCTTATTAATTCCAGGACATTTAAAATATTTAAAGATTAGTATCATGATTTTTCAAAATATTTCGTGATGTCTCGGTTCGTTAATCTCAAATTTGCGATAAAAATCGGGTCCCTGGGTATTCAGGGATACGTGTTAACAACTTATAATAAGAAGTTAACACGTATCCAATTTTACAAGACACATGTTAAATGCATTTTTATTCCCCCAAAACATCAATCTCTTGTCTCGGCTGTCTCTTTGCTCTCTTGCTCTCGATTTTCTTCTTCTTCCTCGATTCAATCTCTCGAAACATCTCCTCCTCTTCATCTCGTTTCTTTCCCTATTCTTATTCTTTCCTTTTCTCCGGTGCTTTTTCCGGCCTCCTGTCCCGGTAATTATTTTCGGCTGCTTTTGTTTCAATTTTCAGTCGATTTGTTCTTGTTGTTATATATATATGTGATTGTATATATATATGTGTGTGCTCCTGTGTTTTGTGAGGTGTGTGTGTTGATTGTGTGCGTGAGTGCGTGTGTTGTGTGTGTGCGTTCGTGTTGTGTGTGTTGGTTGTGTGTGGCCGTGTGTTGGCCGTGATGGTGGCTGTGGTGCGGTGCTTCTCTGTTCTGTTTGGACTGTGTTGTTGTTGGACTTACAGTTGGGCCTTGTTTTGGGCTCTACTGTTGGGCCGAGACTATGCAGTTGGGCTAGGTATTTTTATAAAATTGATTTTTTTATTTCCTCTTTTCTACAGGAAAATAAATGAATAATATTCGTGAAATAAAAACTTTCGTGCGGGGAAAATTATTTTTAATCATTAAAATTTTTGTGTTGGAACCCAAATAATCGGGTGCCCCGAGAATTTTACTACCGTTCGTGATGAATTTTTACGAGCGGACGGTGGACGGTGATGAATTTGTTCTGAGTCCTAATTTTTATAAATAAATAAAATGATTTATATAAAATGTTTTTGAAACTAAATTGTATATTGGAGTTGTACGTAAATAATTACGAGATTGTGGAATTGGTATTGTGATGAAACTTGTGGATTGTTGTGATTGTTGACGTCGATTGTAATCGACGGGTAGGCTTATAAACACAAGAGTTGCTGCCAAAATTTTCTAAAAATTTATTTTCAAACATACTTTATTATATTAAACGTTTTACCCCTATTTGTATACGGACTACATGACTACGTGATTGTGTGTATGATAACTATACGAGTCGGGTAATCGGATTGGGTTATTAGGGTTTGAGGATATCACGCCTGTCGGTATAACTGATTAGGGTATTCTGTATTTGTAGATCCCCGTCGAGTTTTTCCAGGACCAAAGTTAGCGTAAAAGCTACTTAGGGTTTCCGAAAGCATTGCAAGGCAAGTACCCCTGACCATTCTTTTATGATTCAGTACGTATGAATAGCTAATGTTTTAATCTCGTAATGGAACAAAAATGCTTTAAGTTACGTATCCCCTGTAGTTATAAATCATTGTTTTTAATCTGTTTTGGGGAAAGTAACTTCGAATGGTACCTATCTCGAATGAAAATGATTGTGAACTGGTTTTTATGTATGTTGTTAAAACGAATGGTTTTGAAATGAGATAGGTACAAGTATCTTGAAAACTTGATAAAACGATCAGATATGGGATACATTGGGGGCATGGGGCCTATTGAGGTGGCGTAAGAGGCTAATTCGGTTGCGCACATTATATAACCGATTAGTCCAGCAGGTCAGAGACCTAGCTAGTCTCTGAGTTCCAGAACAGGTAAATGGGATGGCAGTTAGACCCGTCTGGTGTTGATAGCCTGATCAGCTGTCTTCACATATCCGTTACGTATTTGATTTGGCTTTGTGATTCCCGTAAGGGTATGAGTAATTGATACAGTAGTTTTATAAATGTGAATAGCATGCTAAAATTGGACTCTGGTACTTACACATCACACTACTACATTTGTTTTGTTAAAAGCATGCTAGACAATGATATCCAGTTATCTCAGTTTTTCATTATATAATGTTGTTCGCATGATTACAGCTCTGTTTCTATCATTGTTTACATTATTGTTTTTATCTTGTTATTCATATGTTGGTGCTGCTGAGCGATTATGCTCACCCTTGTAACTTGTAATATATATCGCAGATGCCTAAAAGACCAATCAGACCTTGGCATAACCGTGTTTCAGGACCCGGCTCCTCAAAGGTAGTTAGTATCAGGCCACGTGTGTTCTGATGAGTTGCTGAATAAGTTAGTGTGTTTCAGACTTTTGTTTAAATGGTTTGTAATAATGTTTAGCTTGGATCATACTTGAACCTGGATCGGATCTTGGTTCGGGGTCGAGTTAGTTTATTTTAATAATAATCTTGTTGTTTATATTTCTGGTAATTGTGTTTGGTGACTGCAACTTCTGACCCCGGGTTTGAGGTCGTCACACTCCTGAATCAAATAGAACCAGGCACGGAATTAAGAGAAAGCGTACCTGCAACTACATCGGAATCTTGAGCCGTGGATTTCTTAGTCATTTTGAAAGTCCTAGCCCTAGATGTACTTGTTGTTGGTCCTTGAAATGCACTTCTTCCTATATTGCCCTGGGTAACTGATCTGCAATTCGTAGCAATGTGCACCACTTTGCCGCAACTGAAACAGGTTACTTCTTGGTTCTCATATTTGCACTCAGTGGAATAATGACCCTTCTGGCCACACTTACAATTAACGTTCTCTCTGCACTGACCACTATGCTTCTTTCCATATGTCTTGCAGTCGATCACCGGCTTGCTGGATTTCGTCGGAGTAGAACTGACTGAGGTAGTAATGGGCCTAACTTGGGGGAAATTCTGCCTTCTGAATTTCCTGTCTGTATTCCTTCTAAACCGTCGCTGAAACTTCTGCCTTACTCCTTCTTGTTCTGACTTTGCAGGTCCGCCTTCAAACTTCCTTTTCTTCTCATCTCTTTCCTTAGCAGCTAACCTCTGGTCACTTTCTATCACTAAGGCAGCGTGAACTACCGAAATATATGTCTTGAGTTGTAAAACTACAACTCCACTCCTAATCTCTGGCTTCAATCCTTGTTGAAACCGCTTCGCTCTCTGAGCTTCCGAACTAACATACTCCGGTGCTATACGAGCCAATTCTATGAACTTGGCTCCATACTCTGTGACACTTCTGTCCCCTTGCTTTAACTCTAAAAACTCCAACTCCATCTGACTCTGGAGATAATCCGGAAAATATTTTTCCAAGAACAGTTTTGTGAATCAGATCCAGGGAATAGGACCCTCCCCTTCTAACGCTCGCGTAGACTCCCACCAAAAATTCGAATCATTCTTTAGAAAATAACTAGCATAGTCTGTATTCAAATCCTCACTCACTTTGGTGAGTGCAAAAGCCTTTTCCATTTCTTTTAACCAGATCCTGACAGCAACATGATCTACTTCACCTTTGAATTCTGGGGGTTTCACAACCTGAAAATACTTAAAACTCACATCTTGGGTTGTCCCCCTCATGTGATGCTGTTGTTGGATCTACAGCTGTTGTTGTTGGATTTGCTGTTGTTGTATGAGCTGTTGCTATTGTTGTTGCTGAAATTGTTGTTGTTGCTGCTGGAATTGTTGTTGCTGTTGGGCCAGCTGGGTAGACTGCTGACGCAACAAGTCTATCAATTCACTCATGGAGGGATCCCCAGATCCGTTGTTGGGTTGAGAATTCTTCTTAAATGGCATTCTCCTGAAACATAGCAGTCATATATAAGAAAATGGATTGCTCCAAACAGTTTATACGTATGTATCAAGAGAGTGCTACTACTAAGACAATATCCTCATCCTCAATTAATTGGATCCATCCTGAGTGAATGATTATATTCTAGAATTACCAGCAATAGAAGCAACAATAACAACACACAAGTATATGAAAACTGAACATCATAATAAAGTAGCTACTATATAACAACTATACATAAATCCAACTGATACAATTGATATCCAACTACTAAACCATCCGAGTACACAACAAAATTGGCTGATATAACAGCCTCTAACTACTACAAACTACAACAATATAATGTACATATATAAAGAAAAAAACTACAGAACTCCTGAAGAACTAAATATGTGCTCTATTTAATATTGTTGCAACTCTACTCTAACCACTGCCACTACAACTGCCACCAATCGAGCCTAACTCGAACACCAACCAGTTAACCAAGTCCTGGTACTTAATGGCCCTAAACTCAGAGCTAATAAAAGGGTCAATAGACCTAGCTCGCTCAACAGCAGTCTGAGTCAAAGTCCTCACTCGAGCCTGGATATCAGGTGAGGAAATGGGGATGCCCTGATAGGGTCCAACTAGTACTCGATCAAGATGTGCGGCCAGCTCCAGGCTCTGCTCTCTAATAAAAGATCTGTTCACCGCCCGGTGAACATGATACAGAATCGGGGAAGAGGTACCTGTAGGAGCAGAAGGAGGGACTGGAGGTCTAGAGGAAGAAGAGCTGGATTCGCAACCCAGTGGAAAGTCCCTAACAGCTGACACTGATCTCTGTACCCAACGAGGACGGGCACTAGGTCCTGACATATCTCTCGGTACAAACGGAGGCACTGGCGGGGGAGGCAAAGGAGTCTCCTCAGCTACAACATCTAAGGTCCTCTTTGAGTCTGAGTTGTCTGAATCAGATCTGTTCTCCCGGGATGAAGAACTAGAGATCACTATGGGCCACTGTCAACAATATAAATATACAGAAAAGACACAACAAGGTTAAGGCAGTTCTATAAAAACATCAATAGATACCAGAGTAACACCGTCGGAACCATCGACTGACTCTTAGGGTTGCTCCTCTAAATGAGTTGCTGACTCACACCTTAGGACACAGTTTCTATACCTTTTTAACTCGATTCCTAACTTAAATCAGGGACTTGAACCTGTAGCTCTGATACCAATTGTGACGGCCTCAACCCCGGGGTCAGGAGTTGACGTCACCAACATAACAATCACAAAACATAAACTACAAGGTTATTATTATTACACTAATACGACCCCAAAACCAAGATCCGATCCAGGTTCAAGTATGATTTAAGCTACTCACTATTACAAACCATTTATAAAAAAAAGTCAGACACATTAAACTTATTCAGCAACTCATCAGACCACACATGGTCTGATACAAACTACCTCATAGGAGCCAGGATCGGAAGGGGCTGAGACCAAGGTCTGATAGGTCTTCTAGGCATCTGTGATATATATATATATATATATATATATATATATATATATCACAGGTAGCAAGGGTGAGCATATAATTGCTCAACAGTACCAATATATGAATATCAAGATAAAAACAGTAAAGTAAACAGTTACAGGAACAGAACTATAAATCAACATGAAATTAGTAACCTGTAAATCATTTCGAACATCAGTAAATGAACATCGATAAAAGAAACTGGATATCACTGACTAGCATGCTTTTTATAAAACAACTCAGTCGTGTGCTGGGTAAATACCAGAGTCCAATTTTAGCATGCTATTCACATTTGTTATTTAACTGTATAAACCACTTATTCCCTTACGGGAATCACAAATCCAAATCAGATACGTAATGGATATGTGAAGACAGCTGATCAGGCTATCAACACCAGACGGCTCCAACTGCCATCCCATACACCTGTTCTGGAACTCAGAGACTAGCTAGGTCTTTGACCTGCTGGACTAATCGGCTATGTAATGCGCGCAACCGAGTTAGCCTCTTACGCCACCTCAATTGGCCACTCTGGCCCCTATGTATCCAATATATGATCATTTTATCCAGTTTTCAAATCATTTGTACCTATCTCAGTTTGAAATCATTCATTTGACTGCACACGTAAAAACTGGTTCACAAATCATTTTCATTCGAGATAGGTACCTTTCGAAGTTACTTTTCCCCAAAACAGATTTAAAACAATGAGTTATAACTACAGGGGATACATAACTTAAAATGTTTATGTTCCTGTACGAGAATAAAACAACAGTTTATCCATATGTACTGAACCATAAAAGAATGGTCAGGGGTACTTACCTTGCGACTCTTTAATAGAAACCCTAGGTAGCTTTTACGCTGACTTCGGTCCTTGCGAGACTCGACTGGGATCTACAGTAACACAATAACCTAATTAGTTATACCGACATGCTTGATATCCTCGAACCTAAATAACCCAATTCGATAACCCAACTCGTATAATATATAAATATATACACATAATCATGTAATCAATATGCACAATAGGGGTAAAATGTTTAATACCTTATAGTACTCATTTTGTATTTAAAAAAAAATTTAGAAAAATTTCGACAATGACTCCTCTATTTATAAGCCTACCCGTCGAAACATAATCGACGTCAATCCCAACAAATCATAATTTACGTCACAATACAATTTTCACAATTAAACAACTATTTACATACAAAACTAATTATATGAACCACTTTATTTATTTTATAAATTTAGGACTCAGATTAAAATCATCATCGTTCACCGTCGACTCACCGAAGTTCATCGTCAACGGCAACAAAATTTTGCGGGTACCCGATTAATTTTCGGGTTTCCAACGCAAAACATCTCCGATTATCTTAAAATCATTTTCGTACAAATAATTAATATCACGAATACTATTGAGACAATTCCTGCAGAAATAATAAGAAAATAATTAAAATCTCAAATCGAACAAGGCAACACAGTTGAAGCGAAAACCACAAAACACAGCCACAACGCACGCAACGCGCCACCACCAACCAAACACACACGCACACTGCTCACGCACACACACTGCTCACGCACACATACACTCACACATAGCACACACACTACACATGCACACAATTGCACACACGGATAAAAATATATACATAGTTATATATATGTATATAAACAGAAATTACATAATCAGCCAAGCACGAAGGCGGAGGCATATCGGAGATAGCCGGGAAAACAGAACGGCGGCGAACAGAAACCATAGAGAGGAAGAAACGGAAGAAAAGAAAGGGAAAAAGAGAGATATAGGGAGAGATGGGAGAAGAGAGTGAGAGAGACGAGATGAGAGGATGAGAGAGATTGAGAGAGAGTTCTGGAGAGATGGAGCAGAGAGAGACAAACGATGCGTTTAAGTGCTTCCACGAATCAACAAGGAAAGGACACACAGCAAATTAATTTCTGAACAATTAACACGTGTCCTGCAATATAAATCTGTCCCGAAAATTTGTGATTTATCGAACCAAGTTTCGGGTAAAACAAACCCGAAAAAATTACCAAAATAGTTTTAAAATTTTATAAATTTCCCGAAATTAATAAAACATAAATTTCATAATTTTTAAAGCATTTCTGAAATGCAACCCATACCCGCATTTAACGATTTAACGAAATACGCGCAAGTGAATTTAATCCCAAAAATTTTCAAAATAATTTTAAAATTCTCAGAATATTATAAACTTCATAAAATATGAATTTTGTAATTTTTGAAGCAACTTGGAATTAAATACTGAATATACAAATAATTGGAAAATTATTCAAAGATGAATAATTGATGGAATATTGATTTCTAAATTTTATAAAATCCCAAAAATCATTATTAAAATTATAAAATCATAAAAACAATTTTAGAGATAATTCAAATATTTATGAAAATAAATCTGCAATAAAACCACTTTTAAAAGTAAAAACAAATCAATACAACTCAAAAATTAATTACGCAAATAAACCCTGTACACCAATAAATCACGCATAAATAATAATAAACAACACCCAGCTATCAAAGCCAATAGATAATACAATTATATACAAGTCGTTATATGAATGCCCTCACAATTGAGTAAAAAAGGAAAGACCATTCCCTTCTCAAGTACTTCTTTTTCAGGCTTGCCAAGTTGATCCTCTTACTGTAGTTTATGAAGTCCATGAACTCAGCTATCTCATCTTGTGTTGGAACCTCCACCAAATTGTCAGTAGGGATGCCCAAAGCCAGATTGACATCATTCCTCCATTTGTTGGCCTTGAATGAAGCAGTTAACCACCATAGAAGTAGCTTGGTTCTTATGCACCATTGTCCTTACCACAGTTGTGTTCCAGAAATCACTAAGATTATCCGTGTACAATATTGGATTAGTAGTTAGAGCACCTGCAAAGTATGTCTCAGAAAGGAACTTCATAAAGCTCTTGAAGCTATCAGGAGCTTGGTTTGCATCTGTAAATGCAAGATAGTCGGTGCCCCATTTTGGGATAAAAGGTGTAACTGTATTTGATATCATTCGAAGTATTTCAATTTGAGTGGGTAAGAAAAATTAGAGAAAAAGAGCTTGAAATAAGAGAAAATGGTTTGGATTTGGAGAAATTAGGTCACTTAGAGATTTTGAAGATGTAAAGAGGTGTATGTCGAGATGTCTGGATATTTATAGTAAAAGGTAAATGACTTGTCGAGAACTCAAAATAAACGTTTGGAATTTGCTTATCGAGAATTCATATTTAGAGAATAGATACATATCGATCTGTCATTTTCTTGACTCTTGTCGAGAACTAGAAAATGACTTATCGAGATGTCAAATAAATACCCAGTTTGTCCTGAATGGACTGAATTTTTTCAATTTTTATTTGAATAAATTAAAATAAAATTAGAATGATTTTTTCAAAAGTATTTTACTAAAATAATGAACTAAATTAAATTATTTCAATTCAAAGTTGTTGATAAGTCTAACATTCATATTTGTAGAGAACTATGTGAATTATCACTTATCGAGATCTCTATAATGACTTATCGAGAAGTCATAATAATGCTTATCGAGAAGTCAGAAAAATAATTTATCGAGTACTCACTCGAGAAGTCTCAAAATGACTTGTCGAGAAGTCAGTTAGACTTATCGAGAACTCAGTTCTCTATATATACTTTTGTTCTATTGGATTTTGTCTTATAGTAATTTCACATATTAAAAATATAAATTAACATTTAGACAGTTTCCTCAGAATTGAAAAATTCTAATCTAAAATTTTGATTTTTGAAAAATAAATATACATAGATTTTCTGAAATATTTATAACTCATATTCCACTTAATTTCCAATTAAATCAAATTAATTTTGATTTATTAGAAATCAATCTGCTGCAAAACATTAGCTAAGTTCTTACATTTAGGATGAAGAATTTAGCATTCCAATTTCACCTACAAGTCTAATGAAAATAGCTTCATCCAAAGGTTTAGTAAAAAAATTAGCTAATTGTTTTTTTAGTTGGAACAAAATTGAGTTCAATGGTACCACTTGCAGCATGTTCTCTAATAAAATGGTACCTTACATTAATGTGCTTTATTTTAGAATGATTAACTGGATGAGCCACAATAGATATAGCATTAGTATTATCACACATAATTGGAATTTTATGTAACACTAGGCCATAGTCCATTAGCTGATTTCTAATCCAAAGCACTTGACTACAACAACTTCCAGCAGCTATGTATTCAGCCTCAGTTGTGGAAGTTGACACAGATTGTTGTTTCTTTCTATACCATGATACAAGTCTTTGTCCAAAAAATTGACAGCTTCCACTAGTGCTCTTTCTGTCAACCCTGCATCCAGCAAAATCTGCATATGTGTATCCAACAGCTTCAAATCTTGTTCCATTAGGATACCATAATCCCAAGTTAGGGGTCCCCTTTAAGTATCTGAAAATTCTCTTCACAACCATCAAATGTGATTCTTTTGGATTGGCTTGAAATCTTTCATACAGACATGTTGCAAACATAATGTCTGGTCTACTAGCAGTCAAATATAACAAAGATCCAATCATTCCTCTATATCCTGAAATGTGTATACTTTTTCCTTTCATATCTTCATCCAACTTTGTAGCTGTAGACATAGGTATAGATGCAGGTGAGCAATCAACCATTCCAAACTTTTTTAGTAAATCCTTAACATACTTGGTTTGGCTGATGAAAATACCATCACTTCTTTGACTGACTTGAAGTCCAATGAAGTAACTTAATTCTCCCATCATACTCATTTCATATTCACTCTACATGAGTTTTGAGAATCTTTGACATAGATTTTCATTAGTAGAACCAAAAATAATATCATCCATATAGATCTGAACTAAGATCATATCACCATCATGCTATTTGTAGAAGAGAGTCTTGTCAATTATACCTCTAGTGAATCCAGGTTTAAGCAAAAATTCTGACAGTATGTCGTACCATACTCTAGGTGCTTGCTTTAATCCATATAGAGCCTTGAGTAGTTTGTATACAAAGTTTGAAGATTCTGGATCTTCAAAGCCAGGTGGCTGCTGCACATAAACTTCTTCTTCCAACTCACCATTAAGGAATGCACTCTTTACATCCATTTGATACACCTTAAAGTTTGAGTTTGCAGCAAATGCAAGAAAGATCCTTATTGCTTCAAGTCTTGCAACTATAGCAAAAGTTTCATCATAATCAATTCCTTCCTCCTGTGAGTAGCCTTTTACAACCAACCTTACTTTGTTTCTAGTGACAATCCCATTTTCATCCTATTTGTTCTTGAACACCCACTTTGTTCCAATTACACTTCTATTCTTTGGTGCGAACCAACTTTCAAACTTTGTTCCTTTCAAACTGATTTAGCTCCTCTTGTATAGCAGATATCTAATCAGGATCAAGTAGAGCTTCCTCGGTTTTCTTAGGCTCAACTTGTGAAAGAAAGCATACATGTAAACATTCATTAGCAGATACACTTCTAGTCCTCACTCCAGCATTTGGATGGCCAATAATTGCTTCTCTTGTGTGGCTCCTATCCCATTTCCTGGTGCGAGTTTGTTGACTTAATTTTTTTGCATTTTCTTCATCATTGGCATGACTTGCAGAACTTTCTCCTTTTTCTTCCCTTGAGTTTGTGCTATCAAATTCAGGTGGTTGAGATGAGCTTCCACTCTCATGATTCACTTGTTCAGTTGACTCTTCATCTATTCTGTTGCTTGTGTTGACTTCGGCTTCATCTTCAGAATCACTATTAATATTGAGATTTTCAAATTTTAAGGGCCTCAGCTTCATTATCATCAAGGAATTCCAAACATGGACACTTGTTAACATCAAAAGTCACATTTGTGCTTTTCATAATTTTCTTTTGTTCAAGCACATAGACTTTGTAGGCACTTCTCTCCAACGAATATACAAGTTAGGCCCTCTTTTATTATAAAACCCCCTTATAGAGCCCCTCTTTTAGTATTAAAAAAAATATCTCATATATTTTTTGGGTTTTATGTTTTCTATACTTATATTGTCGTTTTCAGGTTAGCTAACATATAATTTTTTGTCAAAATAGGTTTATTTTATATAGAGTCTTCAAAAAAAATAAGAATTTAGTATATATACGCAAATATGACTTAATTTTAGATATGTAATTGCAGGTTGTTAATATTTAATAATAAATGGTAACATATATAAAATTATTCATATTAATGAGTTAGGTTTAATTAACATGTGTTATTAAATATGATAATTATTTATATTTATTAATAAGGATTAATAATGAGTTATGTGTAATTAATACATGTTATTAAATTTGACAATTATTTATATTTATTAAAAAGGGGTAATTTATTAATTTTAAGTGGACTAAATGTCTTATCCAACCTCCTATTTACTCTATTATATGTATAACTAGCATAATAACCCGTGCCAGGCACGGGTCATTTTCTAGATTTTTTTATGCATCATGCAATTATAATGTTCTTAGTTATTTTCCTATTTGTGAATGTTGTACAATGTCTAACGTATATTAAATACAAGTTGATTGTTTATCATCATGTATTATTTTTAAACAAGACATTATCAAATTACATAATGTTTCTAAAATAGCTCATTAAGCAATATATATATATTCTTGTTTGTGTTGTGTAATTTGTATTTAATGAATGAATATAAACAGGATAATCAGTGTACGTTTAAAATGAAACGATTATGTCGTTACTATGTTTACAAAGAAAAATCTAAAAATTAATGTATATGTTCAATATAGAGTTGACCAAAAATTTTGAATTTTATTTAAATGAACTGTATGTACTGCTCTGTATTATTACTGAGTTCACGTCTAACTTACAATTAACTTACTCAATTTAAAAGATAAAAAATACATAACTGAAATCAGAATGACTTGCAATCATAATATGCAATAATGTAAAATTTACACTACTGTTAATATAACAGTTAATTTTAATGAAAAATGTTACTTTTTGAAATTCAATATATGCATGTATGAAAAAATGTTAGTTTTTTATTTACAATACTGTTAACAAAGTAAGATTAAGTTATATGTGTGTCAACATGTAAATTATCGTATGTTACATTTCTTAGTAAATTACGATGGTTTCAATTATTTATATGCTAAATATCTTATTTATGTATATGTATATGCATTTATAATTATTCAAAAATTAAAATTATGTAATAAATAAATTGCAATAATTTATATATGGTATTCACATTATCATTGACAAAAAATTCATAACTATTTTTTATGCAATCGAGTACCATTCATGGTTGTAACATAAAATTAAATTATAAATTGTAAAGACTTATTATTGATATTCTTGATTTTTTTCAAGAATTCGAAGGAAAAATTGTAATTATATCGTTATTTAAACTGTTTTTAAGTTTTTTTATCACGACTCTAATATTTCTTCATATAATAATTTGATAACATTGTATACTATTCTTCTAAAATTAAATATGTTATTGTATGTAAATTATTGTATGTTACATCTCATAATAAATTATGATGGTTTCAATTATTTATATGTTAAATATCTGATTTATGTACATGTATAATCATTATTAACATCTAGTGAGATAATTTATTACTTAAATAATATGCATTTATAATTATTCAAAAATTAAAATTATGTAATAAATAAATTGCTATAATTTATATATGGTATTCACATTATCACTTACAAACAATCCATATCTAGTTTTTACGCAACCGGGTATCAATCATGGCTGTAATATAAAAATGAATTATATATTTTTAAGACTTATTATTGATATTCATGATTTTCTTTCAAGAATTCAAATTAAAAATTGTATTTATATCGTTATTTAAATCATTTTTAAATTTCCTTCTGTTAGATATATTTGAGATGTCATGTCTAATATATTTCATGTTTAGTTTTCAGATCTTAACAAACAGGAAATATCAGGACTTACTGGAATCACTACTTACTGGAAGTCGAAACATAATATCAGGACTTAAGGTCATGTCAGAACTTAAGTACGGGAGGACTTATAGTTAAGGAAGGAACCTGATTTAATGTAGAAGATCGAGACTAAAACAAAAGAAGATATGCACGAAAATAATTAGAAGACTGGAAGACTTGTATAAGATATCTGATTGATATATTTTAGGAGTCAAAATTATATTCCATATCAATTAGAAGTTATCTTGTAACTGTGTAGTATATAAACACAGACATAGGTTTACACCATATGTGTTATCATTATCGAGATACATTATTCATTGTAACCTAGCAGCTCTTAGTAATATTTATTCATCACTGAGAGAGAACAGTTCCATTGTAACATAATTTATTATATTGAATATATATGTTTACTGTTACTTGTGTTCAAGATCGATTTGATTATAATAACACTGTATTCAATCCCCTTCTACAGTGTTCTGTGACCTAACAATTGGTATCAGAGCTTACCTGTTAACACACATACAGTAAAGATCCAAACAATCATGTCTGAAGAAGCACAAACTCCAACCAAGCCCACCAAAACTGAAGAAACTAAAAACACTCAAATCCATAGTCGATATGAGACTATTAGGGTTTCCATACTGAGACCTTCTGAGTATCCCATATGGAAAGTAAAAATGGCTATGTTTCTGGAAGCTAAAGATCCAGAATACCTTGATAGGATTAATAAAGGACCATATAAGCCTACCAAGCTCTCTGTTGCAGTTACAGATCAACCAGCAAAGTCCATACCAGAGGAGACAGTTGATTACACAGCTGAAGACATCTCATCTATTGCCAAGGATGCAAGGGTAAGGCATTTGCTGCATAGTGCCATTGATAATGTCATGTCAAACATGTTAATTAATTGCAAAACTGCAAAGGAGATATAGCATGCTTTGGAGACAAGATGTCAGGGAACTGATGCAATCAAAAAGAACAAGAGGACTATACTCACTCAAGAGTATGAGCACTTTGACTCAAAAGCTGGTGAGTCATTAACTGAATTATATGACAGGTTTGTCAAACATTTGAATGATCTGTCACTGGTGGACAAGGAATATGATCTTGAAGATTCAAATCTAAAATTCCTTTTAGCTCTTCCTGAAAATTGGGATTTGAAGTCTACTACCATAAGAGACAACTATGCTCTTGATGAAACTACTCTTGATGAAATTTATGGTATGCTCAAGACTTATGAACTTGAGATGGATCAAAGGAGCAAGAGTCATGGGAGAAAGTCAAGGATAATTGCTCTTAAGGCTGAGGAGGAATCTCCTAAAGTTGTTGTCTCAAAGAAGGGCAAAGAAAAGGCTCTCATCATAAAGTCCGATTCAGAGTCATCATATTCTGATGATGATGATTCAAAAACTGAAAGCTTACCTGAAATGGATGTTGATGCAGAGATGATGAAATTGTGTGCTCTTATGGTGAAGGGTATCACAAAGATAGCCTACAGGAAATTCAGAAAGGGGAAGAAGTTTTCTAGGAAAGGTGTAAGTGCTGATAAGAAATGATTCAGAAAGTCTGAAGGCAAAAGTTCAAAGTCTGACAGAGGAGACAACTCAAATGTCAAATGCTACAATTGTGGTGAAAGAGGCCACATATCTCCTGACTGCAAGAAAGGAAAGAGTGACAAAGGCAAGGCACTTATCACAAAGAAGAAAAGCTGGACAGACTCTTCAGATTCTGAAGATGAGGTGAATTATACCTTGATGGCAAATGTTGATGGCAGCCCTGAAACTGTTGAATGGAAGGTACCTCAAACAACTTATGATTTTTATACTGATGATATTACTGAGTTAAGATTATATTTTAAAACCATGTTTATTAGTTACAGAGATCAAACTTTAACATGTGAAAGATTAACTTCTGAAAATCTTGCTTATAAGAAAATGAATGACTATTTAGAAAAAGAGTTAGTTATGTTCCATCAAACTCAGAAAGGAAGAGATGATGCTTTTTATGTTAGAGATGAAGTGCTAAAATTAAATAAATCTCTAAAAAATGAATTAAAAAAAGAAAGAGAGATTATCAAGACTTGGACTAACTCCGGCAGAACAACTCAGAATTTATTAAGTAGTGGAAACTGGAAAGAGGGCTTAGGTTATGGAGATAATAAAAGTGAAAAAGGAACTGAACAAGTTGAGCCAATTATTGTTAAACAGATTGCTAAGCCAAAGTAGAATCCTGTTAAGTTTGTAGCTAAAACTGTAAAGTCTGATTCTGAAAAGATGAAAGAGTCTGTAGCAGAATTTAAGGAAAAGTCAACTTCTGACAAATTACAACAGGATAAACCAGCTGAAGTTAACATAAGCTTAATGACAAAGAAGCAGCTTAAGCATAAGCTGAAAGAAATTAGGAATGTCAACAAGGTAAAGGCAGCAAGGAAAAATAGGAATGGAAAGGAAGGTGTGAACAAAAGAAATAATTATATGTCTGTTTCTAATGCTCCTAGAAAGAAATGTTATAACTGTGGAAACTCTAACCATCTTGCTTCTTTTTGCAGGAAGAATAAGAATATAAACTCTTTACCTCCTAAGTCAGGAATTAAGAGTCAGTCAGTTAGGTTTAAGCCACAAAATCCTTGTTTTCATTATGGTAGTTTATGGCATTCCATTTATACTTGTAAGAAATATCATAGTTTGTACTATGATTATTATCAAATAAAACCTTCTTTGAAGAAAGTTACTTTAATTCCTTCGAGTGTAAAGTCTGATGCAAAGTCTGATATAAGTTCTGATAAACAGCATGTTAGCATAAACTCTGATATTAAATCCGCTGCAAATGCTAACAAACTTAAAATGGTCACAGGATCCAAGCATGTCTGGGTCCTTAAAACTAACCATTAGTGGTCTTTATGATTGTAGGGCAACAGGAAAGATATCTTAGTGCTGGACAGTGGATGTTCAGGACATATGACTGGAAATAAAGCCCTGCTATCATACTTTGTGGAGAAAGCTGACCCAGGAGTTTCTTATGGAGATGGCAACATGGGAAAAACTCTGGGATATGGCAATATTAATCTTGGGAATGTCATCATTGAAACAGTAGCTCTTGTCTCAGGACTTAAACACAATCTGCTAAGTGTGAGTCAAATCTGTGACAGAGGTTATCATGTGGATTTCTTTGAAGAATACTGTGAAGTTGTAAGCACTTCTACAGGCAAAGTGGTTCTAAAAGGTTACAGGCATGGTAACATTTATGAAGCCAGACTTTCAACAAGTTCTGATGGTTTTGCAATATGTCTGTTGAGTAAAGCATCAATTGAAGAAAGCTGGAATTGGCATAAAAGACTATCTCATTTAAATTTCAACAACATAAATGAGCTTGTAAAGAAAGATCTTGTATGAGGATTGCCAAAATCAGTATTTGCTTCTGATGGCCTTTGTGATTCATGTCAAAAGGCAAAACAAAGAAAATCTTCTTTCAAGAGCAAAACTGAATCCTCAATTCTTGAGCCTTATCACCTACTTCATGTTGATCTATTTGGTCAAGTCAATGTCATGTCTATTGCAAAGAAGAAATATGTTATGGTTATAGTGGATGAGTTCACAAGATACACTTGGGTGTATTTCTTGCACAAGAAGAATGAAACTGCATCTACTCTAACTGATCATGTCAGATAGCTGGATAAGTTGGTCAAAGATTTTGTTAAAATTATAGGAAGTGATAATAGTACTGAGTTCAAGAATTCAATCATGGAAGAGTTATGCAAAGAGCAAAGAATCACACAGGAATTTTCTGCACCTCGAACTCCACAACAAAATGGAGTTGTAGAAAGAAAGAATAGGACTCTCGTTGAAGCTGCACGAACTATGCTTGATGATGCAAAGCTACCAACCTATTTTTGGGCTGAAGCTGTGCAGACTGCTTGTTTTACACAGAATGTTACACTCATAAACAAGCATGGAAAAACACCATATGAGATGGTGAAGAAAATGAAGCCAAATCTAAAATACTTTCATGTATTTGGATGTAAGTGTTTTGTTCTTAAGACTCATCCTGAACAGTTGTCAAAATTTGATCTAAAAGCTGATGAAGGAATTTTTGTTGGATATCCACTTTCCATAAAAGCCTTCAGAGTCTACAATTTAAGAACAAGGGTTGCCATGGAATCTATCAATGTATCTTTTGATGATAAGAAGATTACTGGACTTGAAGATTTCAATGATCACGATCAGCTGAGATTTGAAAATGAAGACTTAAATTCTGATGACTTAAACTCTGATCATGTAAGTTCTGACGGGTTAAGTATTGATGTCATTGAAACTGTGGTAACAACTCCAAAGGAAAATGCACCTGTCCAGGGGGAGCAAGCTGAAGATCCTACCACAACTCAAGACTCTCAAGAAGTATCAGAATCTGTCTCTGGCTCTTCAAGTTCTGATTCATCAAGTTCTGATGAGACAAATTCTGATAATTCTGGACACTCTGATACTTCAAGTCCTGAAGGATCCAACTCAAATTCTGAAGTCTCAGAGCGCATAACTACATGGGGAGCATCAGAAAATGCTGATGGAGATAGCATGGATCATGGGGGAGGATCCAGTTCTAGAAATCAACTTCCATCTGCAAGGAAGTGGACCAAATCACATACACCTGATTTAATTATTGGAGATCCTGAAGCAGGTGTCAGAACTAGAACTGCAACATCAAATGAATGTCTCTATCATTCTTTTCTATCTCATACTGAACCAAAGAAAGTGGAAGAAGCTCTTCAAGATGCTGATTGGGTGCAAGCAATGCTGGAAGAGTTAAATGAATTTGAAAGAAACAAAGTTTGGACCCTAGTGCCAAGACCAAAGAATAGATTAGTTGTTGGCATAAAATGGGTGTTCAGAAACAAAATAAACAGTGATGGCATAATTACAAGGAATAAAGCTAGGCTGGTTGCTAAGGGTTACTCTCAACAATAGGGTATTGATTATAATGAAACATTTGCACCAGTTGCTAGATTGGAAGCCATAAGAATCTTTTTGGCTTATGCTGCTCACAAAAAGTTTAAAGTCTTTCAAATGGATGTAAAAAGTATTTTTCTCAATGGAGAATTGGAAGAAGAGGTGTATGTTGAACAACCTCCACGCTTTGTAGATTCAAAATTTCCAAATCATGTCTACAGGCTTGACAAAATACTTATGGCCTTAAGCAAGCTCCAAGAGCATGTTATAAGACTTTAGCTCAATTCCTTCTGGAAAGTAGATTTCACAGAGGTACAATTGATAAAACATTGTTCTACCTCAACCATGGTAAGGACTTACTTTTGGTACAGATATATGTTGATGATATCATATTTGGTTCTACAAATATCAAACTCTGTGAAAGGTTTGCAAAGCTAATGTAGTCAAGATATCAAATGAGTATGATGGGAGAACTTAGTTATTTTCTGGGTCTTCAATTCAAGCAAAATGAAGAAGGTACTTTTATCTGTCAATCCAAGTACACCAGAAATTTACTCAAGAAATTTGGAATACAAGACAGTTCAACAGCATCCACTCCCATGGCCACTGCAACCAAGTTAGATAAAGATACCGGTTCATCAGTAGATATTACTAACTACAGAGGTATGATTGGCTCTTTACTCTATTTAACTGCAAGTAGACCTGATATCATGTATGCTACCTGTCTTTGTGCAAGATTTCAGGCTGATCCAAGAGAACCTCATCTAATAGCTCTGAAAAGAATTTTCAAGTACCTTAAGGGTACAGCTGATCTAGGATTGTGGTATCCTAGAGATTCATATTTTAAGCTAATAGGTTACTCAGATGTAGATTTTGCAGGATGCAAAATAGACAGGAAAAGCACAAGTGGAAGCTGCCAATTTCTTGGAGGCAGATTAGTTTCTTGGTTTAGCAAGAATCAGAAATCAATTTCCACATCAACTGCAGAAGCAGAATATATTGCTGCAGGAAGTTGTTGTGCACAGATTCTTTGGATGAAAAATCAAATACTGGATTATGGGTTAGAATTTTCTAAAATACCTATTTACTGTGATAATCAAAGTGCTATTGCTATGACAGGTAATCCAGTTCAACACTCAATGATAAAGCACATCAGCATTAGGTACCATTTCATAAGGGAACATGTGATGGAAGGTACAGTGGAATTGCATTTTGTTCCAACAGATCAACAACTAGCAGATATCTTCACAAAACCACTATGTGAAGCTACTTTTACAAGACTGGTAAATGAACTTGGAATGCTTTCAGGTTGTTTCTCTAAATCTGCTTAGTTTTTGTTCTCATACATCAGACTTTATGATCAGTGTTTACAGATTGTCTTATCTTCATGTAATCTGTGCTTAAGTTGAAATTCATTAAATGCTGATTGTTATCTGATGTGGATCTTTATACTCTGATAGTGATTTGAATATTCTGTGACTATTCAATACAATGAGGATACATGTGCTAGATGCTGACCTAAGTAGTCTTTAACATACTAGAAATCCCATGTTTGAATTAGTTGTTTATGTGGAAAATCATTAACACAAGTAAATTCTGATTTTGAGCTTAGTCAAATTTACTTTGTGTATCTTATTACTAAGTCACAAACTAGATTCTTGTTTCTTATCTGTCAAAATTCTGATATCAGTAAATCTTAAGGATGAACTAAATGCTTGATAAGCCTCATTTATCAAAAGAAAAGCAAAGAAAAGAAAAAATAAAAGTCAGGTACTCCTTTGAGATCTAGAGTAAATATGTGGAAGGGAAGACCCAAGTGCATTGCTGGTATTAAGTAATATACATTAGAAAAGCAAATAAATTTTTTTTGGTGACTTTTCACATTCTCTGATTACTGGAGAAATACTCTGATAATAACATAAATTCTGATAAGCAGTTGTGACTCACTTACACTGAGAAGCCACTGTAAAAAGGAATTTCAAAAGATACATAAAATGAGAACAAACAGTTGAGGTGAACTCTTGCATAAATTTGTTCTATAGTAGACTTCATGATTGATGACAGATTTTAAGTACTTTTCTCAGTTATGCCTTATTTCTAAGATGTATTGAAGTTTATCAGACTTTAATCTTTATCTGATATTCTGCTAAATGCACACACTCTCACTCCATATGAATGATGAAAATTACTGTGTTGATTAAGTTGTTTTTGACAAACAGTTAAGTGTCATTTGCATATATTCTGAGGACAAGTTCTGATGATTAAACTCTGAAGAATCAAGTCAGTATTTGTATGAAGAATAACAGAAAAAGATATTCACTTTTTGAGTTGATAAGCCATATTCTGATGACTGTTAAAATCTGATAATAGTCAAGTTCCGATATTAAATCCTGATAGAAACTCTGATGCTTACGTGGCATTATTCTTTACTTGACTTATTTGTGGTAAATACTGAAACGGTCATATTTAATCAGAATATATTTAGGTGAGATAAAAACAGTCATAATCATTTGAGTTAGTGTTAAATGTATTTATCTTGAAAAACTGCATGTGCACAGTAATTATTACTTATTTCCCGTGCCCATTAACTCCTGCTTTAACTATTGACTGTTCACATATTGCCAAAATTATTACACATCGGTCTAGGGGGACGCTCTTTAAGTTAACTCTACACTTAGTCATTAATCATCCCTCTAGTCCCTTGATATTCCATTAGTTATTTAACCAATATCTCATCTCAGACAAATCATCTTCTATTCTCACACAAAATCATTCTCTCTCTCTATCTCTCTCTCTTAATTCTCACCATTTTCTTCCTTCATAAAAATGGTTCTTGTAAACATGTTCATGAACTATGAAACTTTCAACGTCGAGTTCAGTTGTGGTGATTAGGAACAGGAATGGCACAACACTGCCATTCCTGCTGAGATATGGAACATGGTTCCACAAGAGGTTCAGACAAATCTCTTGTTCTTCCAGATGGACTATCAATTCCATCTTAATCGCTTGGAAGAAGAACGAAGAGAGGCTCTTCTTCAGCAAGAACGGATCATCCATCTTGCAGTGCTTTTTGTCAGCAGCAGGAGGAACTAATAGATAGCTTTCCTTCTATGACCTAGGCTGTTAATGTTCACTATCTTAGACTAGGATTATCTTGTAATCTTTTGCATGTAATCTATAAATTTCATGAATGTACTCTTTGGATATTTTAATGAAATTTCTTTTGATTGCAATATTTAGTCTTTGTTTATCTCGTATTATGTGAATGTGAATGTTATCATTGAAACCTATTAATCTTTACTTCATCCACTTGAACTGTAATTCTTGATGAATGTTTTGATTAAAATTGTGATTACTAATAATTTGTGCTGATTTGACAAAAAATGTTGAATTCGAATCGACATATCCTAAGTCACATTTGAAAAGGAAGCACAAGTTCATGCTTCAAAACCTGTGACAATTGAAGCTGAGAATGTTACTTCTCAGAAAGAAACTGCGGCTCAAAGTTCTGATACTTTGAAGAGGAAATCTGTAAGTTCTGATGCTGGAACGGAAATTCCTTCATTGGCAAGGAGATTGAAGAAAATGAGGGCAAAGAGGTATAATGCTAAATCTCCATCTGAAGATACTGCAGAAGTTGAGGAAGGGGATCAGGAATCTCTGATCTCAAAAGAGCCAATTATCATTGAATCTCTGCCACCTCCAGCTAAAGACCAAGACACTGTTTCTGATACAGTGGTTTCACCTCCAGTCTCTCCTCTTCATGAAGATATTACAGTTGAAGATTCAAGCTTCAGTCCTGAAATTGACATCCATAGGCTGCACATTCCTTCTATTCTGTATTTGGAAGCTCCTTCAGAAGCTCAGCAATCTCCAGTTCAATCTCCAATCTTAAATGCTGAGATGTCAACTCCACATGTTTCTCCAAAACATGCTGAAATTCCTACAGTAGATGAGGTTATTCCTGAATCTCCAGTTGCCTCACACACTGTTGTTCTGTCAGAACATAATGAATTTTCTTCAAGTTCTGAAGACAGTGTTTCTGTTGAGACTCCTGCTCCCATTCTGGGAAAGGAAGCACTGGTAAAGAAGTTTATTGAGCAGGATGCCCCTATACCTTGGGAGGATACTCGCAGGGGAGTTGAGTGGATCAAGAAGTGGAATGATTCTGATTTCATTCCAAGCTCTAACATTCTGACAGAGCATGTGTTAAAAGCTGATGAGTTATTGTTAAATTCTGATTTCAATACACAGCTCAAGATCACTGCTCTCTCTACCAAGCATCTTCAAGGTCTACACTGTGCTACTCAAGAAAAGGTTGACAAACTTCTGGAAAAGGCTGAAAAGCTAGATATGGAAGCCAAGCTTGATAAAAAGAGGTTTATCAGACCTATTTCTGAGAAAGTAGAAGCAATTGAGAAAACCCAAGAGAAACAACAGACCCAAATTACCGAGGTTCTGGCAAATCAAGCTTCTCAACAGGCTCAATTGAATGAAATTCAAATTTCAGTAGAACTTCTTCTCTCACTCCTACAATCTGATGATGCCAAAAAGGGGGAGAAGATAGTTAAGTCCAAATGCTCAGATGATCAAATACTAAAGAAGACAGATGATGAAACCGATGACCAAGGAAACCCTAGTCAGGGTAGAGGTCAAGCTCAGAGTAAACAAAGCAGCAAAGTGAAACTAAACTCTGATGCAAGCAAATCTTCTACTCATAAGAAGATAAGTTCTGAAGTTGCTCAAACTGAAAATCTGAGATCAAGTTCTGATGAGCAAAGTCTGACAAAGCCTGATGTTCTGATACAAGGTGGAAGTCAAGATTCTCAAAAGTTCATACAAACTCTGAAGCTCAAGGGAAAGCAGACTACTGTCTACTACAAGGATCCCAAGATTCAGACACTTGATGAAGAAATTGCTAGAAGATTGTTTCTGAAACAAAACCAGGAATGGATTTAGATAATCTCAAGGAGGAAGAAGCTAGATTTAAAGCTGAAAAGACAAATCTAAAGCTAAAAGCTTATGTTGCAAAGAAACCTCCAATGCCTAAGGAGAACGGCATTGTGATCAAAGAAAAGATAATTTCTGAGGCATCAAAGCCCAAAACAAGATCACAATCTGAGATTGATCTTAAATGGAAAGGAAAAGAAAAGGTTGATGAACTTACAAAGTTTCAAAAGAGGAAAATACCTTCAGTTGTGATAGATCCTGTCCATCAAACTATAATTCATGATGATGATACTCTGACTGAAGAAGATGTTCAAACTCTGAACCTCTGACAAAGCTCAAGTTGTTCAGAGTGAAGAACAACAAGCAAAAGCAAAAGCACCAAGTTCTGATAAAGTCAAGAAGTTAACCACTGACATTGCTCAAGTTCATTTAGACAAGATGGAAGTAGCTGACAAAAAGAAACTTCTGTGGAAAAATGTCAAACCATCAGATCCAAAGAAAAGCCAATTGCTGTCTAATTTCATGTCTATTGGGTTAAATTCTAGAGAACCAAGATACAGGGTTGGACTAGGTTCTGATGAAGCTAAAATCAAAATAGGACTTGAAGTTGCTACAAGAGATCCATTTTTACTAACTGACAAACCTCTTGAAGATGTTACTCAGAAACACCTTAACAAGGTTATCTTTGTTCAAGTGGTACTGGATGCTCATGATAAGCACAGCATCAAAGAAAATATGATTCTATTTTTTGAAAATGGAAGGACATATCAGATGTCAGAATCAGATGTACTGAACAAAACTCTGAAAGAACTTCAATTCTTTCATTATCTTTTAGAGGTAAAGTCTAATATTACCAGGAGATGGTCAAACTTCATATTGAAGACCATCAGAGATAAAGCAAGAATTTCTGGTTCAAGATTTACAGAATTCATTCCATGTATTGTTGAAGATGATGGAAGTGAAATTCCTATGAAGAAGGATTCTGCTAAGCTTGAGGTAATACTGAATGAGAACTGTCTATGCTACAATGAAGACTCTTCTCATCCTAGAGTAATAAGACTGGACAATGGTTTAGAAAGAAACCATATCTCTGCGATAAGGACTGCAATCTATCAGATTGGGAGTCAGAATGAAGAGATGAAGCAAGTCAAGACTACACTCTCTCAGGTTCTAAGGATTAAAGAAGAAAAACTGATATCACACTTTGTTAAGAATCATTATGGATTCAGATTGACTCAGTGGGATTGGTAAAAGCTATAAGGACTGTAAGTTGTAGTTAGACTCAGTTAAATTCTCTATGCATTTGAACTTAAATGTTTTTGACATCATCAAATCTATTAACTTATATATTTTGCATAATTTACAAGTTGTGGGAGATTGTTAGATATATTTGAGATGTCATGTCTAATATGTTTCATGTTTAGTTTTCAGATCTTAACAAACAGGAAATATCAGGACTTACTGGAATCACTACTTATTGGAAGTCGGAACATAATATCAGGACTTAAGGTCATGTCAGAACTTAAGTACGGGAGGACTTACAGTTAAGGAAGGAAGCTGATTTAATGTAGAAGATCGAGACTAAAATAAAAGAAGACATGCATGAAAAGAATTAGAAGACTGAAAGACTTGTATAAGATATCTGATTGATATATTTTAGGAGACAAAATTATATTCTATATCAATTAGAAGTTATCTTGTAACTGTGTAGTATATAAACAGAGACATAGGTTTACACTATATGTGTTATCATTATCGAGATACATTATTCATTGTAACCTAGCAGCTCTTAGTGATATTTGTTCATCACTAAGAGAGTACAGTTCCATTGTAACAGAATTTATTATATTGAATATATATGTTTACTGTTACTTGTGTTCAAGATCGATTTGATTGTAATAACATTGTATTCAATCCCCTTCTACGGTGTTGTGTGACCTAACACCTTCGTTACGTCTCTAATATTTCTTCATATAATAATTTGATATCATTTTATACTATTCTTTTAAAATTAAAATTTTTTAGTTCGATATAGTTTTATAAATATCAGTTAAATTGGTTATTTTCTTCAAGTTATTGAACAATATATGTTTTTTCCTTAAATAATATAAAATGCACTTAATCAAATGCTACAATATAGTATATATATAACTTTTATTTGAATAATTCAAAATCTTAAAATAATTCAAAATATTTGTACAATATTATCTTAATCAATGAATATTGTTGATCTAAAAGAATTTTTTATAAAAAGTTAGTTTTTATAAAGTGAACAATGAAAAATAAATCGATTTAATATATCATCGTAGTTTTAACAAATCTAGTGAATTCTCATTTCAAATTTCAAATATTTTTAAAATTATGACAAATCCTAAAAATAATAATGCGTTACTAGTGAAGTTAGTAATTTTAATATAAATAATCAATTGACTTGATCCTATAAAGACCTCAAACACATTAATTTATATTAAAATAAGATATTAAAAAATTTCACATTATTGGTAAGATATTCTCGCCGAACTTGTAATTTAAATTTACTAAACGTAGAATGTGACGATGTTTTTCGGCCGGGTCATGTAGTCCAATTTTGAGTATTTTTTGAACAACGAGCCAAGTTCTAAAATATATTGACTCATTATAATTTAAACTTATCTAAATATGTAAGACTAATATAGATTATTTATATATAAGCGATTCTATTTTCAATATTTTTTAAAAAATTATATATGTACATTTTAATTACTTTTTATAATAAAAAATATGTTAAAAATATATGAGATATATTTTCAAACTAAAAATGATTAATAAATAAGATAATAATCCATTTATGTACTATGCCTAATTTTATATCTGGAATTCAATCTTTTAAAATTAACTGAACAAATATTCAACTAACTATCCTTTTTTTGACAGAATTCAAGTAATTATCTTTAAAGTTAAATAAAATATTCATTTAGCACACTTACATATTATGTGTATGATAAAAAGCATATGTGACAATATGGTGTAGCGGTAAGAGTTTGTATAGTTAAATGAAATAACTTGAGTTCAATTCTCACAAAACACATTTTTTATATAAATTTTAAAAACAGGGGTAATTTAATCTTTTCAATGAGAATTTTTAATCTCATGAAATTATACCCTTGTTATCCTATTATATATATAGAAGAGATAGATGACAAGTTAATTAAATAATAACAATTCTGAAAAAATATAATTCTAATTAGTTTTTTTGCTAATCAATTTTAATTAAGGGCTTGTTTGGCGGCCAACTTATAAGACACTTATGACTTATAAGCCCGTAACGACAAATATTTGTCGACCCAAATTATAAGCTGAATTTACAACTTATATAGGTTGAATGTTAGTAATGACGCACTTTTTCTCGACTTATTTTGATTTTTCGCTGATTTATTAACCTTAATTTTAAAATTTTTAAATATTAATCTAACTTACAATTTAAGAATTTAGATAATTATATTTAATAATTATTTATTTTAGTTCATTGAAAAGATAAAAATTTATAACTTATAAATAAAATTTTCCAAACACTTATTTAGTTATAACTATTTTTTTTTACACAATCTATATAAATCCAGTCGCAGACTATATTTTTTTACTTGTTACAAACTAACAATGTATATAAACCCAGTCACAGACTAGACCAAACAAAGTGTAAAGATTACAACTTTGCTGATTATACTCTGCAAAACACTACTAGTTTGTGTACATCAATGGCGGAAGAAGCTCCAATCTCTCCTGAAAAGCCCCAAACCCAAGATAATACTACCAATCCCACACAACCCACATCAGATAATCCTAATCCCCAACCGGATCAACCCGACCCATCTCAATTTCCTAACCCTAATTTAACTTTACCCCCTCCCCCACTTCCCTACGCGCCGCCGTCTTTCCGCCCAGCTGCTCCGCCGGTTCCGTTGCCGATGCCGCCGCAGTTTTCTCCCATACCCAATTCCAGTTTTCAGCCTCAGAATCATGGGGTTCAGCCTCCCGGCGTTGGACCCGGATCCGGACCCGGTGGGTTGGTGTATCCACAGCAGATGATGAGGCCAACTTATATGCAGATGCCTAATGGGTACTTGCCCATGCCTCCTCCTGGTGGGTTTTTTCTCTCTTTTATTTTTTATATTTTTATTTATTTATTTATGCTCACAAAAATTATGTGTTATTTCTTGTGTAGTCTGAGTTTAGTTTGGAATGCTTAATATGAAGTTTTAATTGGTCCATAATAATTAAGGAAAATGGTTGTTGTAAAAAACATTGGAATCTCTTAAAAATGGAAACTTTGACATTAGCATGTTTGGTCTTGGCAGATGAATGTGTTCTGTTGCTTTGTTTTGGTTATGTTATGTACTGTATAGTTTTTACGGTGAGAATAAGAAGGTGAGGTGAAGAGGATTTGAGTGGGATTGGGTCCATTTAGGGGTATGTATGACCGGATGTTTTCTCCTACAGTGTCATCTTGATTGATAACGATGAGAAAGGTTTGGAAAGCTCCGACTACCACTATCACTATCAACAACTCTTTTGGGTATGCATGTATTTGCTTGTCTATTGTTTTAATGAGAAAGGATAGATTTTTATTCGTTAGTCTTGGAATTGAATGAATATTTCGTGGTGATTAGCGCAAATATGATCTATTCCCACTTGTTTTGCTAAGAAATACCTGGTTTTGTTCTATGTTCATTTTAGTAGGCTTATATTGTAGTCATAAGGGTACTCCCCTTTAATGGGTTCTCGATTCTTTATTTTCCGGCAGCAGACCAATGCTAGCAACTGACTGCAACTTGCATTTGTATACAAGGTATCACAATCTTTCTAATATCCAGTATTTCTTTTATATGCTAGTACATATGTTCCCATCTCCCAAAGAAAGAGTATAAACAGAAAAAGCTTAATTATTCTTAAGTTTCTGGGTAGAAATAGAATGTTTGTCGTCAATTGCGTCAGTTTTAGTGAGACACAGGGGGTCTCATATTACTGAATTCATATCATTCTATAATGCTGAGAAGGCTACTTTATTGCTTGTGGAACAGAAGGTAAGCTTACTTGCAATCTGGTTTATTTTTCCGATTTTGATGTTCTTCTCTTTGATTTACGTCAGGCTATATGTTCAACTGGTGAGTTTTGTGATGCCTTTGCTGCTATATCAAAATTGGTTGTACTGTGTTATAAGAGCAATTAATTATTCTTCGTATCCATATATGTACTTAAATAACTGTAACATTAAAGCATAATTACTGCACTTCGTTTAAAATCCTGCTCTAATGAACTTGCATAGTATCTGCTTTTCATGTGCGTAGGAATTTCTCGTTATCCTGGTGTGTACCCAGCAATGGTTAGGCCAATTTATCCACCACGACCAGGGGGAATAGTTGGCATCAATCCTGCACTGGTACGCCCTCCTGTTCCCGGTGTACGTGGTCCAGTCATTGCTCCTGTTATTAGACCAGGTGGGATTCCAGGTGTTACACCTGCAGAGAAGCCACAAACAACAGTTTATGTAGGCAAGATAGCATCAACAGTAGACAACGATTTCATCCTCTCTATCTTGCAAGTAAATTATGTTCTTGTCACCTATTTTACTATTTTTCTATTGTGTTATACTATATATTAATTGTAATCAGTCACACAAAGCTTGAGTTTATTATATGTTGACTTCTGTGCACTTGTGAAGCTCTGTGGGCCTGTTAAGAGCTGGAAGCGTCCTCAAGATCCAACGTCGGGGGCTCTGAAAGGCTATGGATTTTGTGAGTTTGATTCTGCTGAGGGCATTCTTCGTGCAATAAGGCTGCTGAGCAAATTAAATATAGATGGACAAGAACTAATGGTATAAGCTTTATATTAACTTCTAAAATTTAAAATTCTTGTTTAGAAATGATGGCTGCTATATATATATGTATATATACATATATAAAGATGTCATTTACAGACTTGAGACTTCTCATTTAGTTTGACCTTCCCTTGTAGTACCTTTAACATGTAGAGTGATCTGCTGCTTTCTACATGCTGATACCCGATTAACTAGATTAATTTATTATCTTTCTGTTATGTAATTGGGTTCCATTTTACCTTTACAGTTAAATTATAATTCAGCAACTAAAGAATTCTTGGAGCGTTATGTCGGGAAGAAAAAGGAAAATATAAAAAATTCTGAAGCAGTTGGGGCTGACGCGGTGCCAGAGACTGAGAAAGCGGGTGGAAGTGCAACAGGTAGTGAGAAAGGTGGTTCCTCAGAATCTACCCAAGTGGAGCCTAAAGAAGAGAATGCTGACAAGAAAGATGAAGACATTACTATATTTGGTCTTGTCACTGATGAAGATAGAGTAGCTGATCAGGAGGCTTTAGAGAAACTTAATGGCATAATAGAAGAAAGGTTGAAGACACATCCATTGCCTCCTCCACCCCCACCTCCACCAATGGCTACTGATGGTTCTGGTATTTCAACTACAGAAGTCCAGGAAGGGTTGAGGGAAGATGACTTAAATGTGAATATAGTGAAAAATGGTAAGTCTTTGTTGTGAAAATACAACTAGGGTTCTTTTGTTGTATTTTATTGAATTGCTAATTTGCTAGATATACTTCGACGAATGATGCTTTTAGGAGTTACTCTGTGGACAATGTCATATAGACATGTTTTAATTACTAATCTTTAATTATAGGAAAGCGTGATTTATTCTTGTTCCTTGTTTTTCAGCTGATGCAACAGAAGTTAAAATTGAGGATGATATGAAAAGTGCAAACAGAACTCCTAATGAGCATGATAAACTGGATGCAAGCTCACCTGACAGGAACAGAAAAAACGATAGGACTAGAGATCGAGATCGAGATGTTAAAAGGGAAAAGGAAAGAGAACTTGAGAAGAACGAAAGAGACAGGGAGCAAGAAAGGGCTAAAAAAGATAGAGAAAGGCAATACAAGACTCGAGAGGATGAGCGTCGATATATGGTTCGTGTCAAGGATTGGGAATCTCGAGAAAAAGATAAAGATCGTTTACGGAAGCAGGAGAGAGAAAGAGAGGAAGAAAGGGCAGAGGAGCGGAAGTATGAAATTATAGATCAAGAGCGTGAAAGTGATGATGGTTATAACAGGAAGCGGAAACACAGAAGTAGCGGGGAGGACAGGAAAAGGAGGCAAAGAGAGAAGGAAGATGACATTGCTGACAGGTTAAAAGAAGAGGAAGAAATTGCAGAGGCCAAGATGAGGGCTGAAGAAGTTCGGAAGAAGCAGAAACAAGAGCAGGAAGAGACTATGAGGCTTTTGTCTGCTTCTGCCACTAAAAAGAGTGAAGAAGCTATTTTACGGTTTGATGAAGCCTCTGCTGAAAGCAAGGAAGAATCCTTTGACATGTTTTCCAATGGAGACTCAGAGCATGAAAACCACATGAGTAGGTTTCGTTTACCTTCCAATTCTGTTGCTAGTTGGTCCATGTTATTTAATCCTTTTTTATATATGACAGCTGATAGAATCCTACAAAATGGAATTGGCGCTGAAACATGTGGAAATTCTGTTGCTGCGGTAGATACACAGCAGAACAGCAATGCTCAAAGCAGAAAGTTGGGCTTTGGTCTTGTAGCATCTGGAAAAAGAACTGCAGTTCCTTCTGTTTTTTCAAAGGAGGAAGATGAAGATGCACAGAAGGATAAAAAGATGCGGCCTCTGGTTCCCATTGATTACTCGAATGATGAACTGCAGGCTGTTCAACACGATCCTTCCGGAGGACCGGCTCATAACTTGGCAGCAGCAGCCGAATTTGCAAAGCGTATTACAGGTGTCAACTCCAAAGAAGAGAAAACTGAAGCTGAGAAAGATAGAATTAGGCGCTCACATGATCATGAGAGTCATCGCACCAAACACGATAGCAGAAAGGAGACTGTTGATCGTGACAAAGATCGGGAACGTGGATCGGATAAAGTAAAAGTACCAGAAAACCGGAAGCTGTTGGATGCAAAGCAATTGATCGATACAATTCCCAAGACAAAAGATGAATTGTTCTCATATGAGATAAATTGGGCCGTTTATGATAAGGTAACCCGAATCTCATCTCTAATGTTAAACTTCAGTGTATATGCTGTATAGGGCATATACTGATCTTTGAATTGTGTTTATTTTAGAATGCCTGAACATACCTGGTTAGAGTTGGATCTAGCTTTTAAATACTACACATGTCTGACAATAAATTTGCAGTTGGTGACTGATTCTTGAGTTCTTTTTAATTTTTTTATAGATGTGACTTTGCACAAGTAATTACAGAAGATTGTTTTTTTACCCCTTCTATAGATCAGTGTTCTTTAGACTGAGGTAGCTGATTATATTATATTGTAGAGAGAAGGGCATATCCCTTCATTATACTTTTGTGTATTTAACTGCTTTTAGCAGCCAGCCTTTAACTTGCTAGTTAGTTTTTGAACTGCAAGGTGAACCTTTATATAATGCAGAAATTTTACCTAAAAAGTAAAACTTCAATTGGTTGTCTGGTATGGGACAGATGAATATGGTATTGGGGTATATCTGATGTGTGAAATAAATATTGTTCACTTGATTTTTATACCCTTGATATTAGTTTTAGTAGTTTAACGAGCTGTAAGAATAAGCAAATATAAACTTTCTAGATGTAAGAAGCAAAACCATGGAACTGTGACTTGTGAGTGTGTTCTTCCATAAATATGTCACTATGTTTCGGCTGAATAGTGGCAAATTGTTTTTTAGTTTATTTCAGCTGTTATTGTTTTTCCAAGTCCCTAACAAAAATTTGTCAACCACAGAATAAACTACATGAGAGGATGAGACCGTGGATCTCTAAGAAGATAACAGAGTTTTTGGGTGAGGAAGAGACCTCACTCGTAAACTACATTGTGTCTACCACTCAGGAACACGTGAATGCATCTGAAGTGCTGGACAGGCTTCAGTCAATCCTGGATGATGAAGCTGAAATGTTTGTGCTGAAGATGTGGAGGATGCTCATATTTGAAATCAAGAAAGTAGAGACCGGGCTTGCTGGGAGGGCCAAGGTTTGATATTATTTGTTGCACAATTGATCATTTAGAAGTTATTTTTTGAAACAATATTATTATCAACACACCCTCTTGAGGATGTAAAACTGTTCTTGAAGCATGTAATATTAGATCTTTTGCCAGATTATGACAATTTTTTTCTTTGGAACAAATGACACATGTTAAGATAGTATCTGTTGCACAATTGATCGTTTAGAAGTTATTTCCGATGTTTCTTAAATTAATTTATAGAAGAAATGTGAGTAAAATTGGTTTGTTACTTGTTGTTCCTTCTGGCTTATTGCCGCTTCTTGATCTGGTAATCTGTGAAATTGAAATATTACATAAAGTTTGGCAGTGCTTTGTGAAAATCTTCTCTTCAGGTAATTAACTATCCTTGTCAAGGTTAGAAAGAACTTTCTACCTTGATGATATTCATTATATACTTGGGCTGTTTTTTGGCTGTATGTAGATCTGCACAAAGTCAGGTGCAGACCGAAGACCGGAATGTTGAGTAATTTTGGATAGTAGTCTAGACCGGTTTTATTTGGTCCAGGACCAAGCCCAGAGCGGTATGTTTTGATTTAATCCGAACTAATATACTTGCGTTGATTTATATGTCCTTACTTAATAGTGGTCTGGTTGAAGTGTCCATATTGCATGAGAAATTGGGAAAGTCTAATAAGTGGCCGAAGATCAACTAAAAAGTACAAGTTGATGGTATTTGATCTAATGGTGGGGAAGGAAAGTGCACTTGCTACCAGCCCCAGGTACAGATTCTGAGCACTAACAAACTTATGTCTGTGTGTAGTAAGCTGAATAAATCGTAATAATTATTGGAGCTTAAGCATTACTTTCCTGCTTCCTGCTACCCTTTTTTAGAATAATGGGGCGCTTAAAAGTGATGGCATCTCTTCACATGACAATGCACAGCCCTTAAATCAAGAATTGTATTCCACTTTCAGTGACCAAGTTAAGTCACTAAGTTGGGTCAAATGTTTAACAGTGTCCATTATCTCAAAATTAACTTTTCACATTTGTATCCATTCACCTGCTTAGGACAGTGGCCGAGTCGGAGGTCAAAAATAGCCATCCACCTCATTTAGTAGAAGCTAAAAGTGGCATTATAAGACCAGCATCATTTATCTGCCGAAAGCCTGGAACCGGATGTATGTAGAAATAAATAGAATGTGGCCTGGGCTGTTTCTTCTGGTTTAGGAACAGAAAAGTTTATTTTATTGATATTTCGAGGATGGGACTGATCCCGTCAAACCCGTTGGCTGATTTTTAGTCTTGTAATACTGGTTCTTGGGGTGACACCAATGTTTCCTCTAGGTACATATTGAAGGGTGGTCCATCTTTTACACGTAATCAATGTCAACGGAAGTTTTTCAGAGATGTACAGACGGAAAATTGCCTTTGATTTTGTTTGGTAGAAGACATGATCTCATTAGGCTGTTTCTGGGCCGGGATTGTTTGTCCAACCAATACAGAGCTATGGTGAATGTGGGACATTTTTTCTTACAATGATTACGGGCCAACACCACCTATAATGATGTTTATGTTCCTAAAAACAATGTCAAGTGATTCTGAAACCTGGAGTAAGATGCACACAGTTGCACTAATTACCTTGACAATCCAGATGTTGATTCTTTAATGCTCAGGAAATGGTGATTTATTGATCCAGACTCTTGTAATGTTGGGGAGTGGAATCCATTCCTTCTATACCTCTCGTTTAGTTCTCTCTTCTGCCTATAGACCTGGGTATGCAGAGACTAGTTCTATTATGGGAATGAAGCACATTTTACACCAAATGAATGTGATCACATTTTATTCATAGAATCGTAATACTTCAGTATTGATTATTTTTTTGGTTCTTGTTTATAGTTTGTCAAATGTAATTTGTCCTTTTAAATTACAAGTTACTCTTTGTTCGCACTTTGCAATTACTGAAACAACTAGATTTGGAAATTGAAATATACCAGCTCTTGTAATTTTAGTAATTCTCTTATTTTCCGGGTTCATCATGTTGACCACCTTCGTTCCTTCCTTTTTGAGGTTAATTTCTGACTTGTGCGTATCATTATACTGTAATATCCATAAATTTAATATGGCATTGAGAAAACTCCAATTTGGAAGAGATCAAGCTTTGTATTCTGTAGTGTCCACTAAGCTGTATAATATTTTACCATTATGTAACATCATATTATATAATTAATTTGGACATGTTACAATGCCAATATTTAATGTTTTAGTACTTGATCGCCAGTAAACAAAACTTTTCTGTTCATCCATGTCTGGTTGTCATTTGTCATGAGAGCATAAAATCACCACACTTTTTTTTAACTCTTTCTTATTCCTCTTGACTTTGCCATCCATCTCCGGCAGTGGTCGTTATCATATTAGTTGTGATATTAGTAGAAAAACTTGCAAGATTTTATGGGGTGCCAAATTCCTGGTTTCTCTTTTTGTAAAACTAAGACTTTATATAACTATATCTATATTTGATAAAATTTAAGTACTCAAACACATTTTTCTCGGTTACAATTAGAACACCAGGCAGCAGAGCGTATTCACTAGATTACAATGTTATGGAATACTTCCGTCTTTTGATAGAAAACTCCTAACTTTCGGTTTCAAAGTTTTTTTTAGTACATATGTAAACCTAATATTGAAAAGAAGAATAGGGATATGGCAAGTAAATCCAAGGGATATAATATAATATGAATGTAAAACTGGCAATTTCTTTACTTGGTTTTAGCTTTTATATTTGAGAAACCTATGCACAAGTGATGAATTTTTCTTCTTGGCCTTTCACATATATACACTGCATGTAGTTTAAAGGTTAAATGATCATTCTAGTCTTCTTAGAATAGAAGGCAGATTCAAAAATATTATACTCCAGTTATGGCAAAAATCAGAATAATCCCATCTCATTCTACAAATAAATCATAGAGAACTTTACTCCTCTTAATCCATGGCTACATCTTTGTTGTTTTCTACGTCCTTCTTTCCACTTCATTACCAAAAACCATATTCATATCTCATCCTCATCTTTTCTTTCTTCACCGTCACTCAATTTGCTCTCTCCCAAACTAACTGTGTTCTTGACATTCAATATCCTCCATCTGATAAAAACCCAACCTGTAAAGGAGGTGGCAGGGATGGTTTTTTCAATAACAGCTGTTGTGAATCAACAGTTAATGGATTTATATATGCACTAGCAAAGAAAGCAAATAAAACTGGAAAAATATTTCTGTCTTTATCGGAGCAACAGAAATGTTTAACTTCAATGAAAGGAATTGATCGAGATGTTTACAGCTGTGGCCTTGAGAAGCTAACCAGTGGAGGAGGTGGTTGCTCTGACTATTCCGTTGCAGATGTTGCGATTATCCTGGGAAATGATCTGGGAAAGCTTGGTCGAGATTGTGAGGTTTTGGATTCGGATGATAACTCAAACTCTACATGTGGTGCATGTTCGAACAGGTTGGAAGAGATCAGAGTGTCAGGCAATAAAAGTAAGGCTGAAACAGATGTATGTAAGTTTGCAGCGTTAATCACATTAACAAGTCAGAGGGTAGATGATGTTAAATGGGTTCAGGCATTGTATCAGTGCCTTGATCAGGGAAGCCTCGCTTTAGGTGATCACGGAAACCTGGCTTTAGGTAAAATGTTAGTTAAGCAAACTTGCATCAGAGAAAGTACTGTTGGGATATTTCGTTTCCCATGTCAAAACACTACTTTATTATCATTTTCATTGCTAAAATCATTTCTGTGGTTTATGAACAGATGACAAGGGACTCCCGAACAAAAAGCATAAAAAGTTTGTGCCAGGTACATCAATTCTAGAAGACCAGATCAGTAATACATGACCTGTGATCTTTTGCCGAACTTCTAATTTTCAAGAGTCCCACTTGCAATTTTAATATTCTTATTTATGTCAGAGTTCTATTCTCAATTTCTTATATTCTTGATGGTTTGTGGATGCAGGTCTTTGGATCATAGTTGGAATAATAGTCGGAATCACGATAATTGTAACTGTTGCACTATGGACATGGTTTAGAAAAATAAAGAAAAGAAAACTTCCAGTTGGGAAAGATGGTAACGTTATGTTATTAATAATCTTCAGTAACATCCACTATACTTTACATTGGTTAAATTTTTGTCTTCCTTGTTCTGAATGACAGCATTCGAGGATTCAGTATCTGAACATTCCAGCTGTAATCAAATATCCATCAAGGATGTTTATTCTGCGACAAACAATCTCAATGCCTTAAATTTTATTGGTCAAGGGATAGCTGGTGAGAACTCTGTCACTGGAGCTAGATAAACAATTTATTTCTTAAAAAATATTAAAGCCTACTGTTGAATTAGCCAAACCATGAAATTGTGAACCACCCTTTGACATGGAACTTTGAATTTATTGTAAGTTTGTTACCTTGTGACAGGGAAGGTGTATAAGGGCATACTGTCCGATGGACAACATGTTGCAGTTAAGCACATAATCAATGATGGACAGATGGAAACGTTTGTCCGAGAAGTTACAAGTCTATCTCATGTCAGGCATCCAAATCTTGTAGAAATATTAGGTCATTGCAAAGGAGAGGAAGAAGGATTTCTCATTTACGAACTATGCCACAAAGGAAACCTCTCAGAGTGGCTATTTGGTACATTAGCATCTGTTTCATGAACCGAAGGTATCTTATAACCTTTTCTAGACATCTAATGATCTTGTGATCATAATGTAGGTAAAGACAAAACCCTGTCCTGGATTCGAAGACTTGAGATTGCAATTGATTGTGCTAGAGGTCTATGGTTTCTCCACACATATCCTGGAGGCTGCATTGTACACCGTGATATAAAAGTATATAATTCAGTCCTGAAGTCTTGTTTCATCACTATATGTTCTATATTCATTTCAGTTTCATGATCTGGTATCTTATTCTCTCTTAAACTTTGGCAGCCAACAAATATTCTTCTTTGTTCTAACTACCAAGGAAAACTTTCTGATTTTGGATTATCCAAAGTTATTGCGGTGGATAAATCTTATGTGAGCTCCGAAGTCAGAGGAACATTTGGTTATGTGGATCCTGAGTACAGGATGAACCACCGTGTTAATTCTTCAGGTGATGTTTACAGTTTTGGAATAGTTATTCTACAGCTTATCTCCGGACAAAGGGTTATCAATCTGGATGCTAACAAACCTATGCCCTTGAATAAAATGGTAAGTGGTCAAATTCTTGCGTTATATTTAGGATATACAAAAATTTATTTGTGAGGTAAATGTTCTACTGTCCCTCAGTACTCATCTTTTCCTCTCTCTATTTACTAGGCTAGATTGCTTACCAGGGGAGGAAATATTATAGACTTTGCAGATCCCAAACTTAATGGTAAGTTCTCGGAAGAAGCCTTTGAATTCGTACTCAAGCTGGCCTTGACATGCACTGGTATCAAGCAGCAAAGGCCTTCCATGGAGCAAGTGTTTGGAAATCTCGAAAAAGCTCTTAAAATGTCTTTGCGAGACAAGTCTGACATGCCCTAATTCGGCGTTTCGCACTGAATTAGTAATCAAAGTTGAAGCTTTATGCAACAAGAGAAGCTCAAACAGCCTTCCACATCTAGGTGTATATTGAATTAAAAGATATACTTCTACAATGAACATATTGTATGTAATTATGTAAATCCATTGGGGAAGGTCTTTAGATGTTCATAAAAAAATTATACGTTTTTATTGTCAGGAATAAGTGAAATTTTATTACGATGATCATTTTAATTGTAGCATACGATTTGTTGTGAGAGTAAAATGGTACAACTTTTTGGAGGAAATTGCTGAAATAACGGGAAGCACGCCTGGATTTAGGCCTAATTGACGGCCTATTCGTGACAGCTGTATACGCCCGACTCGCCGGAATCTGGTGGCGAGCAAGGCTGTGTTTGGACTGAATTTGCAAGGTTCCCGAGATGTGGTGACTGAATAATTCCTACTCAGTCATAGACGTACTCGAGAGATCTCACGGAATGCTTCTACTCAATTATTAGTAGAGAAACGTGTATGTGTGTAAACCCGCAAATGGCCTACATATCCTATATTTATAGGAATCAAGTCATATTATTCCCAGTGAACTAACAATGAGATTTACATAAGAGGGGTTGAATGTAAATCTCAAAACTTTTTCAAGTTTTGAGCAGTTTCTAAGGCTAAGTGTTTTAGTGAATAAATGTGTGTGAATTGCTTGAATCTAATACAAACAGATATATATTCAAACACAAATGTAAAGAACACAAAGAACTTAAAAACTTTTCTGGTGGATTTGTTGTTCCACCAGAGATGTGTTATTTCAGAAAATCTGTGATTCAAAGAATTAAATCACAGTTGCGTCCTAGTACAAACTAGATGATTTTCTCTCTGGATTTTTCTAAACAGCTCTGGAAAATTCACGCTCTAATTACTAGCTGCTACTTGGTTTATATATCACCAAGTTTACAGGTGAAGACAAAACTGTAAAATACAATTAAAAGATTCTTCACATGTTTCTTCTTCATTTCTCTATCCAATGCATTTTAGGTTTAGCTGTGAATCTTTGAATACTTCTTTGTTTGCACCAGAATGGAAATGCTGCATTTTCTTGATTCCTCCTAGAGGCTGCCACATTCCAGTTTGTCTCTGTCAACCCATGTGCCTCTATCAGCTTATAAATTGTCACTATCAACTGCTATTGAACTAAGCATCCGTTGAAGCTTTCATCCGTTGATGACTTTATCCATTGAACCTTTATCCGTTGAAACTTTATCCGTTGATGCATTAGCAGTTGAAGCTTTATCCATTGAAGCACTCATCTGTTGATGGATGTTATCCGTTGAAACTTTAGAGACATCCTTTGAAGCTTTGTTTCTCATCCGTTGAAGGCCTTTAATATCAGTTGATACTACTTCATTTATACAAAATTACAAGGCATGAAATATTTACAATTAGCCCTCCTATTTGCATATCCACTAGTAGTCAACATGACTGATAATTTCCCACAACATCTAAGAATTACAACTTAAATACAGAGAATGAAATGTGCTACAATACTAAACTTATTTCTAAGTAAAGCTACTCCTTCAACGGATAGCCAAAATGGTCTTATCCGTTGAGGCTACAAACACTAGATTTCTACTTAAGTGTTTTGTTTAACTTGTCATCAAACTAATACACATATTCCTAACAATCTCCCCCTATTTATGTCTACTTGAACTGTAGGCATAAATTTGGGTTTAACTTGATGATAACAAAACACTTATCAAACATATGAACTAAAATAAAGTAGAAATTCAAAAGTGCTGCAAAAATGTGTATACTGAGATAGGATTGAAGAATTACATTATTTCTAAGAGTGCTCCTTTAGCCGGAGTAGATTAATTTCTTTTCCTTTGATCCCTTGTTTTCTTCCCTAGCCTCCTGTCATTCTCCTCTATTTGGAGTTGGAGTTGTCTGTAGAATTCAGCTTCATCTTCTTCATTTATGTCCGACTTAGATTGCATATCCTTGAGAGTTTCATTACTGGCAATCTTGAGCTGATCTTCAAGTCTGAAAAATCTTCTGACTCCTTTATTGTCTCTGAACTCCATCAACCAATGAGGTGATTAATGAACTGTAATTCCTCTCTCTGGGATGAGTAATGTTCTAGGCAAGGCATTGGGCTCCCACCAAGTTTTCCTTATGCTGGCAATCTTGTTGAGAATCTCAGTTTTGGCAGTCCTGGTAAAGCCATAATCCCTTTTTATAGCTGAGTAGACTCTAATCAAGGTAGAATAGCCTTCATCCAGAATTCTATAAAGAGGCCAAGTCCTTTCCCCACTTCTTTTATATTTGAACACTAGTCTTTCTGGAAGCTGTCTGTAGGCATCTATTCCCCTTACTTCCTCCAGCTCATCCAGATAGAGTTCAATGTCTGTAAATTCCTTTATGTCACAAATGTGAACATAATCATCCTTTGAGGCTTGTGGCTTAGGATTAGGCTTCTGAGTGAATTTGATTGAGGTTAGAGGAGGTGTTGATTTGATTTTTCTTTTCTGTTTCTTTGATGGTGGAGAAGTGGTTAAGAAAGTGGGTAATTTGATGGTGTCCCAATCAATTGGTTCCTCCTTAGGAGTGATTGTTTCACCATGGATGTTTATGAAGGGGTCAGGCACAATGGGTTCAGGAATAGAAGGTAGTGGTTTGGATTTTGATTGGGTTTCTTCAGTTTCATCTACAATCTTCCTTTTTGCATTGGCCTTCTTTCTGTTCCCTTTTTGCCATTCCTTTCTTTCCTTGCTTCTTTCTTCCACATCATCATTAAGCATATCCCCCATACCTACATTTTCACCCTTGTCTTCAATTTCTTTCTTTTCTTCAGCTTGACTTGACTTTAGCTGTTTTTCAAGCTTTGCTTGTGCTCTTTTGTCAGCCTTTAGCTTTTTAGCTTCTTCTTTCAATCTTCTGGCTTCTTCCCTATTGGCTATTGAGAATTTGGGATGTCCTTGTATCACACAGATACTCTTTCCTTCTCTAAAGATAATAGCCATGTTCATTCTTTCAACCACATCCTTGGTCTCCTTGTGTTTCATGATATTACCACCCAAAACCTTGTCTTCATCAGGCTTTGGAAGAGGAAAATCCACTCCTTTCAACTGAGCAAGGCTTAGAGGGTTCTTTGTAGAGTCCTTGTTGGATCTGTTATTGGGCTTGAGAATCATAGGTTTCAGATTCTTGGAAGAAGTCTCTCCAACCATATTCCTCCTTACTGGCTTGAGCTCCATAATGATTGGCTCCACCTTTGTGTTATGCTTCACAGATTGTGATTTTGAAGTTGTAGAACCAAAAATTTGTTGCATTCGTTCATCAATTTTCCTCCTTTGCTCTTTGACTTTCATTTCAGCTGCTGCTATCTGGATTAGATCAATTCCATCAAGCTTTCCTTTGATTTGAAGTGTTGGAGAAGTGGTGATGGCAGGAACTAGCACTTTAGATATTTAAACTTTTGTTGATGGCTCTCCTTCCCTTTCCCCTTTATTCTCCCCCTTTTTGTTATCATCAAGGGTAGGGGTCAAGCCTTGTGCTTTTGCCAGCTGCAATAGCAGACTTGTCTGAGATTGTTGATTTTGAAGAATGGTGACCACAAAGTCTTCAATGACTTGAACTCTGTTTTCCAACTTGGCCAGCCTCTTGTCAGCATCAGATTCTCTCCTCAATCTCAGCAACAAATCTTGCATTGTACCATAAGGCATGACTGAATCCAACTTCTCAGAATTGTAGGATTTCAGATCAGCAATATCCTTTTTGAGTTCATCCATACTCAAATTCTGTCTGATGTGCTGCAACTGCAGGAGATGCAGAGAGTCTAGATGAGCTTGAAGAATAGCCTTGGTACCAGCATCTGAAGTGTCCTGAAGGGCCTTTTGAATAGCCATAACCTGCTTGACCAAAGCTACACCAAACTGTCCTGGTGTAGATTTCTTTGTCCATGCCCATTCAGGTAAATTTGGAACAGAACTTGGTCATGCATCTCCCCCTAAGTTCATGCTCCCATCCAAATAAATAGAGTCATCATCATTAGAATTTACTTCAAATTCTTCAGATGGCTCACCAGCTTGAGAAGGCATCCTATTAATAGCAGTTTTATCTCTTTGAAGAGATTCTGAAGTGTGCACTATGTTCAAAGTCTGCTCTGCCTCCATATTGCCCTGAGCAGCCAACAGTTGATAGGCTGAAATAGGATGAGTAAAAGTGTCAGCATCCAAGGAAATGTTATCAATTTCAGCTTTGCAATGTTGCTGAAATTGTCTTCCCTTTTCAGCATCATCCACAATCATTGACTCACTAGCAATGGCTGGAACCACCCTTATAGCTTCTGTACCTGCTTTTCTCTCATTTTCTCTATATTCTTGCATCAGGGGCTCCCCCTGGCTCACACACACCCTCACACCCTCACCCTCACCTACTAAGGTGGCACTCCCCTCACTCACTTTTTCCATGTTGGAAGAAATAGCATGCATATTTTGACTCTCAACCTCTCCTTTTGCCTGGGAGCAACCCAACCTCTCACTCAAATTATTACTCCCTTCCCTCAATCCTAGTAGTGATTGTACAGTAACCATGTCTTCTACACTTGGAATTGATTCAGTTATATGTGTAGAGACCATCAACAGATAGGGAGTATCCGTTGAAGTGGAAACTGATGATATCAACGGATAACTGCTGTTAAGCTTATCCGTCGAAGAACAACCACTTGTCAACGGATGAGAGATATCCGTTGAAGAAGGAAAAGATGTAGATATTGAAAGTGACATAATTGTTGAATCTATGTGAATTGATTTTAAGTGAGGTGACACAGATTCTTCAACTAAGTCTGAAAGAATTGGCTGATGATCCAACAGATCATCTAAAAGATGATGATCACCAGGATTTGAGTGGGGCTCCTCCCTGAGTTTTAAAGAGGGAGAATCAGGAATTGATGTGAATATCATATCCACATCCAGAGAGGGTGATGGAGAATTTGGTGATTGATGTGTGTCTATTATGAGATAATGGGGCTATGACTCCACATTTGCTGGAGCCACATCAAGCTGAATTTGAGAAGGCAAAGATACATGTGGATGTATCTGTGTAGTGTGTGCCCCCTGTGTTGAAACTAGGGTTTTAGCCTTCTTTCTTCTTGAAAAGGCTTTGATAGGTGAATGTGTGGCTTCAGTGTCCCTCCCTCTTTCGTTCTATGTCCCTGGTTGGGGACTATTTTCAATAGCTGCATCCTTTTGGGAGGATGCAACTAGGGATGTGTTTGACTCCTTTTGAACCACCACAGTCTTTTGAGAAACTGTGGCTTGGTTGGCTAGGGTACCACTCACCTCTCCCACCTTATCTTGGGGGGTTTCTTGATGTTCACCCCTCCCCTCACCACTCACACCCTGTTCACTCCCCTCAGGATTTATGGTAGTTGTTACAACTGTTGTCTTTTGAGAAACAACAGAGGTGGTTTTCTTTGACTTGTGTTTTCGAATTTTAGTTTTGGTGGCTTTGGTAGGAATCTGTTGGGACAAAGACATAGATTCCATTGCCACACTAGAAGGCAAAGAAACAATGGGGTTGGAAGAGGTAGGAGTTGCAGAAGTATTTACCTCACTTACCTGAGGTGCATTCATTATTGGTAAATATACCAATGGCACCTGGCTGTTGAGGTTAATTCTCAAAAGGTCTGCAAGGACCCTTTTCTCTTGTGCCCAACATTTGAGTTTATTGCTCTCATTAGTTATGACCAACCCTTCAGCAACATGGTTAGCCAATAACATAAAGAATCTAGCATAATAGATGTTATGAGGTCTATTAACTTTGTTACCTAACCTGGAACCTAATTCTAGCATGACATAGTTGCTAAAATTAAAGTACCTATCAGAAACTAGCATATAGAGCATATTAACAAGAGATGAATGTAATAACCCCAATTTTTGGAAATTTTTGAAACCCTTATGAATAGTGATTTTGCAGATTATGCTGAATAAGAAAACTTTTCATGCCACACTATGTAGGGGTTCTGGTATGGATATTCTGAGATTTTATTAGTACTCTATATGGTATATAAGTGTATGTAAAGATCGTCGGGATCCAATTCCGAACACTTTGATTTTTCCCGGAAATCCACTAGATACGGAAAGAATTGAGTATAAGGTAACAGGATAAAAAGGATTTAAATTAAAGGATTATAAGAGAGGATCATAAAAGGAATATAATATATTGAGAAAGGTTAAGGGAACCTAAGTAATAAGATCCCGGGTATGATCCCTCAAACGATAAACGAAAACGAAAGTTAAGCGAACCGTATAACAGATCAGCGGTCATTAGGCAAACAATTAGGAAGTTAATCAAAGGGATTAGAGAGGCTGATGTCACCCAACCAATGAGAAGAGGACAAGGAGGGGAAGATGACATCATAGCATGACATAAGCATGACATGGGAAGGAAGGAGATGTGGTTGAAGTAGAACCACACAAAGTTAAGGCTAAAAAGGTAATTAACCAAAACAAAAACAAAATTACATCCACCAAGCCAAACAAATCATTTCATCAAAACAAAAGAAATCTATTTCTCTTCAACAAAAGCTTGCTCTCGGCTTTTTACAATTTCAAAGGAAATGATTTTCAAAATCCAAGATCCAAGCCTCCTAAATTGGTAAGATAATTCCCTAGTGTTCCTTATGCATAATTATGGCTATATTGTGAGTTTAAGCCTTCAATTCTTTCTCAATCTTCTTCAAGAAATCAATGAAGAAGACAATGAATAGTGACTTCAAGAATTTTAACTTGATTTTCTTGTTTTTCCTTTAAGATCCAAGCTTTCCTAAGACTCCTCAAGGCTTCCTAGCTACTCCCACCACTTCAAGGAAGGTATATCATCTCCAAACCCTAGATTCCTTTGTATAATAAGATGATTTTGATTGTTATGATGATATAGTAGCTTAATGCTTGTGGTTTAGAGTTTGGGTTGGAGTGGTAGTGAAATGGAATGGTGAATCTTGTTGTTTTGGTTAAAAGAACTTAAGTATAGTTTAAATTCAAGTTTTAGGAGTAAGTAAATGGATTATAATGAGTTGGGTTGGGGCTGTTGTAATGTATTTTGGATGGAGGTTTGATTGGGTTGTGAATTGGGATTGAATTGTGATGGTTTTGGAATGGTTTAAATTGGGGAAATCGCGTAAACATAGCCGTCGTAATGTCCGATTTACTTTAGACTTCTTTTGTTCATAATATTTGGACCCGAGAACTCCCTGCTAGATTATGACCATTGCCATGTTTAGATAGTTCATGTTACGAGCTTCGTTTTGATATGTAGTTCGTTCGATTCCGATGCACGGTTTAGGAGAAACGACCGTTTCAAGTAACGGCGTTTCGCGAACGAACCCCTCGCCTTAATTTGAAACATAGGTTAAAGACCTTAAAGGACTAATTGAAGTATGAAACATTTATGTAAGGTGTAATAGGCAGTTGGTAAGACACCCGCGAAGGAATCGCCTTAAAACTCGTAATGGTTAAATTATTAAAAATGGTGGAGCCGAGGGTACTCGAGTGACTTAAGAGAATCTGTAAGCGCAAAGCGAGCGTTAGAGTCTAAGTTGGTTAATGTATAGATTTACAAGTGACTTTGGTTTAATTCCAACTTACTTGTTGTTTATAGGTTACCAGACTCGTCCCGAGCCATTCGTAACCCTCAGTCGCTCAGGCAAGTTTTCTACCCGTTATACTGTTGTTGTGATGTATATATGTATATGCATTATCTTGCGATAGATGCATGTTGGTTAATTAGCAAATGTTGCGATATATTGAAGCATGCTGATATGGTATATATATGCATGCCTGTTTCGTATTCTTGCCATATATATCTGTTGGTTCAGTTGATAATACATATGCTAGAGAATAGCGGTAATTTGCATATACCCTTAGTATAGGGACCCAAAGGTGAAAACATTTTCAAAAACCGGGAGTCGAGGATCCCGAGTAGATTATATATATATATATATATATATATATATATATATATATATATATGGTTATAGTTTTCAAAACTATTAATCGAATAAGGTTTATTCGATAACTTTATTTTATTATTGAATATTATTTCGAATATTCATCCGAGGACTTATGACTCCTTTATTTTATTATTGAATATTATTTCGAATATTCATCCGAGGACTTATGACTCCTTTATTTTATTATTGAATATTATTTCGAATATTCATCTGAGGACTTATGACTCCTTTATTTTATTATTGAATATTATTTCGAATATTCATCCGAGGACTTATGACTCCTTTATTTTATTATTGAATATTATTTCGAATATTCATTCGAGGGCTTATGACTCAGCTTATTTTATTTATTGAATATTATTTATAATATTCATTCGAGGTATTATGACTCCGCTTATTACTGAAATATATTCTTTATTTTATTAAAGAATAAGGTGTCAATAATCAAACTTATTTTCGATTATTCAAATAAAGATAGTACTTTCATATAAGTATATCTTTGGTTATTTAATATCCATTTGTTATTCCTAGTGGACTAACAATGAGATTTACAGAAGGGGGGTTGAATGTAAATCTCAAAACTTTTTCAAGTTTTGAGCAGTTTTAAAGGCTTTGTGTTCAAGATAAACAAGTGTGTGAATTGCTTTAAGCTAATACAGACAGATATATATTCAAGCACTAATGTAAAGAACACAAAAGACCTTAAAAACTTTTCTGGTGGATTGTTGTTCCACCAGAGATGGTATTTCAGAAAATCTGTGATTCAAGATGTTGATCACAGCTGCATCCTAGTACAAACTAGATAATTTTTCTCTCAAGGTTTTTCTAAACAGCACTGGAAAAATTCTTTTCTAATTACTAGCTGCTACTTGGTTTATATATCACCAAGTGTACAAGTGAAGACAAAGATAAAAATACAATAATAAAATAAGTTCTCCATTTGTTTCTTCTCCATATCACTCAAGTACTTTGTTGACTATTGCCTCTTTGTACTAGAGTAGAACGGCTGCTTTTTCTGATGTTCCTGAAATTAGGCTTCCACATTTCAGTTATCTCTGTCAACCCATGTGCCTCTGTCTGCTGTTACAACTACCACTTATCAACTGCTATTTAACAGAACATCCGTTGAAGCCTTCATCCATTGATGGCTTTATCCGTTGATGTGTTAGCAGTTGAAGCTCTATCCGTTGAAGCTTTAGAGACATCCGTTGAAGCTTTGTTTCTCATCCGTTGAAGGTCTTTAAGATATCCGTTGATACCACTTTATTTACACAAAATTACAAGGCATGAAATATTTACAATTGGCCTTCCTATTTGCATATCTTCTAGTAGTCAACATGACTTATATTTTCTCTCAACTTCTAAGAATTATATCTTAAATACAGAGACTGAAATGTGCTACAACACTTGACTTATTTCTAAGTAAAGCTGCACCATCAACGGATAGCCAAAGTGGTCTTATCCGTTGAGGCTACAAACACTAAACTTCTACTTAAGTGTTTTGTTAAACATATCATCAAACTAATGCACATATATTCCTAACAATCTCCCCCTATTTATGTCTATAAGAATTGTAGACATAAATTCAGGGTTAACTTGATGATAACAAAACACTTAACAAATATATGAATTGAAACTAAGTAGAAATTTAAAAGTGCTGCAAAAATGTATGTACTAGGAGGTAATTGAAGATTTACAGAATTTCCAAGGGTGCTCCTCTAGTCTGAGCAAATCATCTTTTTCTTCTTTGTTCCCTTGTTTTCTTTCCTAGCCCTTTGTCATTTTCCTCAATTTGGAGTTGGAGTTGTCTGTAGAATTCAGCTTCATCTTCATCACTGATATCCAACTTAGATTGCATTTCCTTGAGAGTTTCATTGCTGGCAATCTTGAGTTGGTCTTCAAGTCTGAAAAATCTTCTGACTCCTTTATCATCTCTAAATTCCATCAACCAATGAGGTGATTTGTGGATTGTAATTCCCCTTTCTTGAATGAGTAAATTTCTGGGCAAAGCATTGGGCTCCCTCCAAGTTTTCCTTATGTTGGCAATCTTGTTGAGAATTTCAGTCTTGGCAGTCCTGGTAAAGCCAGAATCCTTTTGTATGGCTGAAAAGACTCTGATCAAGGTAGAGTAGCCTTCATTCAGAATCCTGTAGAGAGGCCATGTTCTTTCCCCAGCTCCTTTGTATCTGAACACCAATCTCTCTGGTAGCTGTCTGTAGGCAGCTATTCCCCTTACATCCTCCAGCTCATCCAGATAGAGTTCAATGTCTGAAATTTCTTTTATGTCATAGATGTGAACATAATCATCTTTAGAAATGGGTGGCTTAGGCTTAGGTTTTTATTTTTGAGTGAATTTCTTAGAGGTTAGGGGAGGTGTAGATTTGGATTTTCTTTTCTGTTTCTTTGGTAGTGGAAGAGTGGTTAAAAAGGTAGGCAATTTGATGGTGTCCCAATCAATAGGTTCCTCTTTTGGGATGATTAGTTCACCATGGATGTTTATAGTGGGATCAGCAACACAAGGTTCAGGTATGGAAGGTAGTGGTTTAGATATTGATTTAGTTTCTTCAGTGTTATCTTCACTCCTTCTATGTGCCTTGGCCTTTCTTCTGTTTCCCTTCTGCCATTCCTCTCTTTCCTCCATACTCTCACCAAATATACTCCCAAAAACCTCATCTAGGTTTGCAATCTTGTCTTCACCCCTGACTTTAATTCCTTTCTCTCCTTCAACTTGTCTTGACTTTAGCTGTTGTTCAAGCTTTGCTTGTGCTCTTTTGTCAGCCTTGAGTTTTTCAGCTTCTTTCTTCAACCTTTTGGTTTCTTCCCTCTTGGCCTTTGAAAATTTGGGATGTCCTTGCATCACACAGATACTCTTTCCCTCTCTAAAGATAATGGCCATTTTCATTCTTTCAGCTATGTCCTTGGTCTCCTTGTACTTTATGATGTTAGCACCCAAAACTTTGTCTTCATCAGGCTTTGGAAGAGGAAAGTCCACTTCTTTCATCTGAGCAAAGTCTAGGGGGTTCTTTGTGGAGTCCTTGCTGGATCTAGTGTTGGGTTTGAGAACTATAGGTTTTAGATTCTTGAAAGAAGTTTCTCCAACCTTATTCCTCCTTTCTGGCTTGTGCTCCATAATGATTGGTTCAACCTTTGTGCTATGTTTCACAGATATTGATTTATCTTGTGTTGAGCCAAACACTTGTTGCACCCTTTCATTAATTCTCCTCCTTTGCTCTTTCACTTGAATTTCAGCTGCTGCTAGCTGGATTAGGTCAATTCCATCAGGCTTTCCTTTGATTTGCATAATTGGAGAAGTAGTGATGGCAGGAACTAGCACTTTAGATATCTGGATTTTTATAGATGGCTCTCCTTCCCCTTCCCTTTTTCTCTCCCCCTTTTTGTTATCATCAAGGAGAGGGGTCAAGCCTTGTGCCTTTGCCAGCTGCATAAGTAGACTTGTTTGAGATTGTTGGTTGTGAAGAATGCTGGCCACAGAATTTTCAATAACTTGGACTCTGTCTTCTAACTTAGCCAACCTCTTTTCAGTATTTGAATCCTTTTTCAATCTCAACAATAAGTCCTTCATTGTACCATACGGCATGACTGAATCCAATTTTTCAGAATTGTAGGATTTCAAGTCAGTAATATCCTTCTTGAGTTCATCCACACTCAGATTCTGTCTTACTTGCTGCAACTTCATGAGATGCAGTGAGTCCAGGTGAGCTGTAAGGATTGCCTTGGTACCAGCATGTGAAGTTTTCTGAATGGCCTGTTGGATAGTACTGATTTGTTTGACTAAGGAGACATTGAATTGCCCTGATGTAGACTCCTTTGTCAAGGCCCATTCAGCTAAATTTGGAATAGAACTAGGGCTTTCATCTCCCCCTAAGTTCATGCTTCCATCAAAAGAAACTGAGTCATCATCATCAGAATTTACTCCAAATTCCTCAGATGGCTCACCAGCTGTAGAAGGCATCTTGTTAATAGCAGCTTTATCCCTTTGAAGAGATTCTGTTGTATGTACTAGATGTAGTGTCTTTTCTGCCTCCTCATTGCCCTGAGCAGCCAACAACTGATAGGCTAACACAGGATGAGTAAAAGTGTCAGCATCCAAGGAAATGTTATCAATTACAGCTTTGTAATGTTGCTGAAATTGTCTTTCCTTTTCAGCATCATCCACAATCATTGACTCACTAGCAATGGCTGGATCCACCCTTATATCTGCTGTACCTGCCTTTCTCTCTTTTTCTCTATATTCTTGCATCAGGGGCTCCCCCTGGCTCACACTCCTCACTTCCTCACCTTCACCTACTAAGGTGGTACTCCTCTCACTTACTTTTGCCATGCTGGAAGAAATAGCATGCGTATTTGAGCTCTCAATCTCTCCTTTTGCCTGGGTGCAACCCAGCCTCTCACTCAAATTGTCACTCCCTTCCCTCAGTCCTAAAAGTGATTGTACAGTAATCATGTCTTCTACACTTGGAATTATTTCAGTTGTGTATATAGAGACTATCAACGGATATGGAATAGCCGTTGAAGGTGACACTGATGGTATCAACGGATAACTGCTGTTAAGCTTATCCGTTGAAGAACAACCACTTGTCAACGGATGATTGATATCCGTTGAAGAAGGAAAAGAAGTAGAAATTGAAAGTGATATAACTGTTGAATCTGTGTGGATTGATTTGAGTTTTGGTGACACAGATCCTTCAATTACATCTGAAATAATTTGTGGGTGATCCAACAAATCATCTAAAAGATGATGATCACCTGTATTTGAGTGGGGCTCCTCCCTGAGTTGTAAAGAGGGAGAATCAGGAATTGATGGGAATAACATATCCACATCCAGAGATGGTGATGAAGTGTGTAGTGATTGATGTGTGTTAATTGTGAGAGAATGGGGCTGTGACTCCACATTTGTTGGAGCCACATCAAACTGAGTTTGAGAAGGCATAGATACAGATGGATGTATCTGTGCAGTGTGTGCACCCTGTGTAGAAGATTAGGTTCTAGCCCTCTTTCTTCTAATAAAAGCTTTTGTTGGTGAGTGTTTGGCTTCTGTGTCCCTCCCTCGTTTGTTCTGTGTTCCTGGTTGGGAACTATTTTCAATAGTTACATCCTTTTGGGAGAATGCAGCTAAGGATGTGCTAGTAACCTTTTCAACCACCACAGCTTTTTGAGAAACTGTGGCTTGGCTAGCTTGGGAAACACTTATCTCTCCTTCCTTATCCTGGGGGTTTCTTTGATGTTCACCCCTCCCCTCACCACTCACACCCTGTTCATTCCCCTCAGGGTTAAGGGTAGGTGTTACAACTATTGGTTTTTGAGAAACAACAGAGGTGGTTTTCTTTGTCTTTGATTTTGAAAGTTTAGTTTTGGTGACCATGGTAGGAATCTGTTGGGGCATTGTCACAGATTCCATGGGCACACTAGAAGATAAAGAAATAGAGGGGTTGGAAGAAGTAGGAGTTGTAGATACAATTACCTCACTTACCTGAGGTGCATCCATGATTGGTAAATATACCAATGGTACACTGCTGTTGAGATCCATTCTCAATAAATCTGCAAGAACTCTTTTCTCTTGTGCCCAGCACTTGAGTTTGTTATTCTCATTGGTTATGACCAAACCTTCAGCAACATGGTTAGCCAATAACATAAAGAATCTAGCATAATAGATGTTATTAGGTCTATTAGCTTTGTTACCTAATCTAGTACCCAATTCTAGCATAACATAATTGCTAAAGTTAAAATACCTATCAGAAACAAGCATATAGAGCATATTAACAAGAGATGAAGTTATGGCATCAAAATTACTAATTTTCCCAGAGAAAACCTTGATAAAGGCATCCCCAAGAAAACTCCATTCTTTCCTAAGGCCTTTTCTTTTAATACTCCCTAAACTAGCAGAGTTAAGAGAATAACCTATGGAATCTAACATGCTGGATACATCATTATCAGTGTGTGGTGTCATGGCATTATTCTCGAGCAATTTAAAACATGCTAGTAAATCATCACAGTTAACACAGTGATTTTTACCTTTGAGAGTGAAAGAGATGGTCATATCTATGGAGTTGAACTCAGCAGTTGTCCAAATCTCCTCAACTACTTCACAGTAAATCGTTGGGGCTTCCAGCATTGCATAGCTAAGTTTACAGTTTTTGATGAAGTACATCATTTTGTGATAATCTGAGTGGGCTTCATTCTTTGCTACCAAAGCTATGAAATTGTTCTTCTCATAGATGAACCCAGATTGAGACATAATTTTTACTACTGGTGCCATTGTTGTAAGTAGAAATTGCAGAGAATAACTTGAAGGTTTTGCAGAGAGTAAATGGTAAAAGCTTTGAAGTTTCAAGAAAGCGTAAAGTAAAAATGAAAAATCAGAAGGGCTTATATACTTTCTCAAATTAAAAAGCATAAATAAAAGATTAAACAATAAATATATGTAAGTGAGTTTCAGCCGTTTAAGAATAAACTGTAAGAATTCTAAAAACTACCTTTAAAACAAATACATACAGCTGTATGTATGAGTATCAACAGTTAAGAAAATAGAATCAACGGCTGTAAGACACCTGAATCGACTGATGTGACATTTCAACGGATAAAGTAAATTGTCATCCGTTGAAAAGTACTACAGTTTTATCCGTTGACGGATAAAAATTCCAGAAATGTATATGTCTTTCAACGGATAATGAACATCCGTTGATGGAACAATTTTGACTTTCAACGGATAGGAAATACCCGTTGATGGAATAATCTGTGTTAAGAAGTCAAATTTGTTCTAGCAACTAATACATTTCAGGCTTCAATTCAAATTGCAATTAGGATATTAATTTTATGAGTAATTAAGCATACCTAGCTCACTTACCAATCTTGTGAATGTTGATTCATCAAGTGGCTTGGTAAATATGTCTGCAATTTGTTGTTCACTTGGAACAAAATGTAGTTCCACTGTACCATTCATGACATGCTCTCTGATGAAGTGGTACTTTATATCAATGTGCTTGGTCCTTGAGTGCTGCACAGGATTCTCTGTTATGGCTATGGCACTTGTGTTGTCACAAAAGATAGGAATTCTATCAACATGAAGTCCATAATCAAGGAGTTGATTCCTCATCCATAACACTTGATAGCAGCAACTTCCAGCAGCAATGTATTCAGCCTCAGCTGTAGAAGTAGAGACTGAATTTTGCTTTTTGCTAAACCATGATACATGCTTGTTTCCCAGGAATTGGCAGGAGCCTGTTGTACTTTTCCTGTCTATTTTGCAACCTGCATAGTCTGCATCTGAATAACCAATTAGATCAAAGCCAGATTCTCTAGGGTACCAAATACCTAAATTTGGTGTACCCTTGAGATATCTGAAAATCCTCTTGATAGCAATTAAGTGAGACTCCCTAGGATCAGCTTGAAATCTAGCACACAGACATGTAGCAAACATTATATCTGGTCTACTGGCAGTTAAATATAAAAGTGAACCAACCATGCCTCTATAACTTGTAATGTCCACAGACCTTTCAGTCTTATTTAATTCAAGTTTGGTGGCAGTGGCCATGAGAGTTTTTGCAGATGAACATTCCATTAAGTCAAACCTTTTTAGAAGATCATGAATATATTTAGTTTGACTAATGAAAATTCCATCATTAACTTGTTTAACTTGTAAACCAAGAAAATAGGTTAGTTCTCCCATCAGGCTCATTTCATACTTACTTTGCATTAGCTTAGCAAACTTTTTGCAAAGTTTATTATCTTTAGAACCAAATATTATGTCATCTACATAAATTTAAACAAGTATACTAGAGCCATTAACATTCCTAAAGAAGAGAGTTTTATCAACAGTACCTCTAGTGAAGTGATTCTCCAAAAGGAATTTTGATAGGGTTTCATACCAGGCTCTAGGTGCTTGCTTCAGTCCATAGAGTGCTTTCAACAGATAATATACATAGTCTGGAAAATTTGGATCTTCAAACCCTGGAGGTTGACTTACATAGACTTCTTCCTCTAATTTCCCATTTAGAAATGCACTCTTGACATCCATTTGATAGACTTTGAAATTGGCATGGGCTGCATAGGCTAGAAAAATTCTGATGGCTTCAAGTCTTGCAACAGGAGCATATGTCTCATCAAAATCTATTCCCTCTTGCTGAGAATAGCCTTTAGCAACCAATCTGGCTTTATTCCTTATGACAATGCCATTTTCATCCATCTTGTTTCTGAATACCCATTTTGTGTCAATAGGACTCTTGTTCTTTGGTTTGGGTACCAGCTTCCAAACTTGGTTTCTCTCAAATTGGTTCAGCTCTTCCTGCATAGCTAATATCCAATCTGGATCCAATAAAGCTTCTTTTTGAATGATGCTTTCCTTTGTTTGACTTTCTGACAAGCATCACACAAACCATCTCTTGAGAATTCAACAAGAGGAATTCCTCTGACTAAGTCCTTTTTGACTAGATCATTCATTGTCTTGAAATTCAAATGGGATAGCTTCTTGTGCCATAGCCAACTTTCAACTGGACTTGCTTTGCTGAAGAGACAAGTAATAGATTCTGCATCTGTAGAGTTGAAGTCAGCTAAGTACACATTTCCTTTTCTAACTCCAGTTAGAATCACTTTGTTGTCTTTCTTACTGGTGACAACACAGACTTCTGAATTGAAGGAAATTGTATTCCCTCTATCACATAGTTGACTGATGCTCAGTAAGTTGTGCTTGAGACCATCAACTAATACAACTTCATCAATGATGACATTCCCTGTTGAAATCAAGCCATATGCCATAGTAAACCCTTTGCTGTCATCTCCAAAGGTTATGCTAGGGCTAGCTCTCTCCTTAAACTCAGTGAGCAGGGAGAAATCTCCTGTCATGTGTCTTGAACAGCCACTGTCCAAGTACCATAGATTTCTTCTTTTTCCCTGCACACCATAAAATCAATCAAGTTGATTTTGGTACCCAAGTTTCCTTGGGTCCATTCTTGTTAGCCTTTCTCCTAGACTTCATTCCTCCTGCATCTTTAGACTTAGGTGACTTTGAGTCAACCTTGATCTTAGATGTAGTTGGTTGAGGTGTAGGGTTAGTCACAGAATCATTTAGCACATTTGGAATTTGATAAGGCATGGATTGTGCAAGCATGTTATTCCATATTGGCATATTGTATGGCATTTGAGGCATACTAAATGCAGCAAGATAAGGATTGTTAAAATATGGCATGTTTGCAAAATGTGCATAAGGATTCTGTTGAGACATAACAGGCATAGCATGCAGAGGTGATGCAGACATATTAGGCATGGAAGAGGGTACAGGTATGGGAGTTTTCTTAATAGATTTGCAATTAGCAGATAGATGATTAACACTACTACAATGCACACAGCTTTTTCTAGGAGCATACTTATCAGGTGTGTAATTGTTATGTTTGTTAACCCCTACCTTCCCATTTCTATTAGATTTCCTTTTAGTTTCCTTTTTATCCTCAACCACTTTGAGCCTATTCTTTAACTGTTCTAAGGTCATGTGTCCTATATTCACCTTACTGAAATCTTTGGATGTGCTTGCTTCTCCTTTGACAAAGTTCTTGGAAGTTGAACCAAACTTTTTGTTAAGTTTATTTAGATTTTCACTTTTAAAAACATCTGCTTGTTTTAATTGAGGATCCTTCAACGGATGCTCCTTTTCTTCCTTCAACGGATAACTTTCATCATCCGTTGATTCCACATCCGTTGACAGCCCATCAATTAATTCCAGTTTCTTTTTGTTTTTATCCCAGACAGTCTCACAGAATGATTCAATTCCTTGGACCTTGGAAATTTGAGTACCAACATCCCTAGATGTCTTCCAGGCTTTAATCACCTCTTGCTCTCTCTCTAATTGATTGGAAAGTATTTCTACTTTCTTAACAGATTCAGCTAGTTCATTTTCAACAGATATACAATGTAGCTTGGTTTTCTCTAAGTCAATCAACTTATCTTCTAACACAGCATTTCTATTACTTAAAAATAGATTATTCTCTTTAATCCTACTATTTTCTTTAGCAAGAGATTTAAGAGACACACGCAAATGATACAATTCAGTAGACATGTCATTAAAAACATCATTGCACTCTTCTTTAGTAAGCTGTGTTAAATCAGTAGTGATTACCTGGTTGCTTGATGAACTAACTTCATTTTCCTCAGAATCAGCCATGAGAGCCAAGTTGACATATTCCACATCTTCATCCTCTTCTTCTCCATCAGCTGCCCAGTCTTTTTCTTGAGTAATGAAAGCCCTCTCCTTTTGTTTGAGCAGATCAAAATATTTCTTTTTGTAATCTACTTGGTCAAATTTCTTCTTTTCAGAAGTTGGCTTTCTGCACTCACTTGCAAAGTGTCCACTTATACCACAATTGAAACACTTGAACTTGGATTTGTCCACCATGTTCTTATGAGGTTTAGTGGCTCTAGTGTTTTTCCTAAATTTCATCTTTGCAAATCTCCTGGACAGAAATGCAAGATGCTCATCAATACCATCAGAGTCATCTTGGCTGGAGTTGTCTTCATTCTCAGCAACTTGCTCCTTACCCTTGCTTGATTCTGATTTGCTTGTGCCATCTTTGGAGTTTGATGTAGATCTCACAGTTTCTTGTCTGCATTCTTTCTCGTTTTCAGCTACCAAGACAACTGAACCTCCTTTCTTTCTTCCCTTCTCCAATACCTCATCCTGTTCCAGCTCTAGTTCATAAGTCTTCAAGATTCCATATAATCTTTCAAGAGTGAAGTCCTTATAATCTTGAGAGTTTCTCAAGGAGACAGTCATGGGTTTCCATTCCTTTGGCAAGGATCTTAAAAATTTAAGATTTGAATCCTTCACCTGGTACACTCTACCATACAGCTTCCGTCCATTCAACAGCTTTTGGAATCTATTGAATATGTCATTTAAAGATTCATTTTCTTCAAAATGAAAATACTCATACTGTTGAATGAGAAGCTGCATTTTGTTTTCTTTTACTTGTTCTGTACCTTCACACAGTAGCTGAACTGTGTCCCAAACCTCTTTGGCAGTTGTGCAATTTATCACATTATCAAACATATCCTTGTCAAGACCATTAAACAAAATGTTCATAGCCTTCTTATCCTTGTGGACTTCTTCTGTGTCTTCCATTGTCCATTCTGCTCTAGGTTTTGGAATGGATTGACCAACAGCAATTGTGGCCGTAACAACTGTGGCTACTTTGTGGGGAATGTGAGGACCATTCTCAATGCAGTTTACATAACCTTCATCTTGGGAGAGTAGATGAAGGTGCATTTTCACCTTCCAATGGTGATAACTGTCTTTGTCAAGAACTGGGATTTTTACTCCAATATCCTTCTTACTCATCTTTGTTAGTTTCCAAGATCTTTAAACTCTTTGTGTGTCAAGAGCTAGCTCTGATACCAATTGTTATTCCTAGTGGACTAACAATGAGATTTACAGAAGGGAGGTTGAATGTAAATCTCAAAACTTTTTCAAGTTTTGAGCAGTTTTAAAGGCTTTGTGTTCAAGATAAACAAGTGTGTGAATTGCTTTAAGCTAATACAGACAGATATATATTCAAGCACTAATGTAAAGAACACAACAGACCTTAAAAACTTTTCTGGTGGATTGTTGTTCCACCAGAGATGGTATTTCAGAAAATCTGTGATTCAAGATGTTGATCACAGCTGCATCCTAGTACAAACTAGATAATTTTTCTCTCAAGGTTTTTCTAAACAGCACTGGAAAAATTCTTTTCTAATTACTAGCTGCTACTTGGTTTATATATCACCAAGTGTACAAGTGAAGACAAAGATAAAAATACAATAATAAAATAAGTTCTCCACTTGTTTCTTCTCCATATCACTCAAGTACTTTGTTGACTATTGCCTCTTTGTACTAGAGTAGAACGGCTGCTTTTTCTGATGTTCCTGAAATTAGGCTTCCACATTTCAGTTATCTCTGTCAACCCATGTGCCTCTGTCTGCTGTTACAACTACCACTTATCAACTGCTATTTAACAGAACATCCGTTGAAGCCTTCATCCGTTGATGGCTTTATCCGTTGATGTGTTAGCAGTTGAAGCTCTATCCGTTGAAGCTTTAGAGACATCCGTTGAAGCTTTGTTTCTCATCCGTTGAAGGTCTTTAAGATATCCGTTGATACCACTTCATTTATACAAAATTACAAGGCATGAAATATTTACAATTGGCCTTCCTATTTGCATATCTTCTAGTAGTCAACATGACTTATATTTTCTCTCAACTTCTAAGAATTATATCTTAAATACAGAGACTGAAATGTGCTACAACAGTTGACTTATTTCTAAGTAAAGCTGCACCATCAACGGATAGCCAAAGTGGTCTTATCCGTTGAGGCTACAAACACTAAACTTCTACTTAAGTGTTTTGTTAAACATATCATCAAACTAATGAACATATATTCCTAACACCATTTCAAGTATAAGTTTTAAAACTTCTACTTCGATTATTTTTATAAGGATTATCTTTATGAGAATATTATTTAAATAATAATATTCAGATATTTTCTAATATATCGGGACTGATTTATTTTAATAAATCAGCAGTACTCCAAACATTCTTAAAAATGTTTTCGAGTCTTCAAAATGATTTTTAAAGTTAGAGTGGACCCCAAAACTCATTTTTTTGTATTTAAGATCTTCCTTTCAAAGGGGATTTAAATACTCACTCAAAACCTGGGGGATCCAGCTCTGTGGTGCATTTTACATTCGCAACGTGGTTGCTGTTTTGAGAAAACAAATGAATTGATTACTTACCCAACGTTCGGGAAGTAAGCCCATCTAATTGAGTCGGCATAAGCGACATGCCGGGGTACGGTCTATCAGAGTGTAAGTGGCTGGGTGGCAGTCCATCAACGCGTAAGAGGCCGGGTGGTGGTCCAGCACAAGGTCCTTATGTGGCCAGGGTGATGACCGGTGGGGGATTCATCCATCTACTAGTAGAAAAGGTTACTTATTGGTATCTTTGCCTGATCAGCAAGATATCAGGTTTATGCCAAAATTTCTTTTCTTTCCAAATTCATTGGATATTGCAACTCTGTTCATACTTTACATGACAGAGGTTTTCAGGAAATGTATGAGAGATATATATAGGTGTATATATATATCGGGACTTAATGAAGTATCTCGTAACTTCATTTCATTCAATAATATTTCAAAGATTGAATCTATTCAAGTATTATCTTGTAGTCTCATCTATGTGATGAACTTTTGAACTAATTATAACTTGAACGGTGGTAGTTCAAGTAGTATTTGGAAAAGATGTAAGTATATTGGAGTATCTTGTAACTTCATCTTTTAAACTTATATCTAGTAAATGATTATCTTATGCATGACAAAGATTTTCAGAAAAACGTTGAGACAAGGTTAGATATATGAGATCACCTTGCAACGATATTTTTATACAGTTATACACTGGAACTCTGTGTGTATTATGCATGGAAGAGGACTTCCAATATTTTGAAAAGTATATATGTATATATATATACTGAATATTTTGCTACTTCATCGCATTAAGATATCAACTTGGTTCATTTCTTTTGACCAAGACTTTCATGAGTACTATGAGAAGGCTCATATATTGTTAATCATTATACATATTATTTTGGTGGGCTTGCTGCTCACCCTTGCTTTCTTCTTTCATCACACAACATCAGATAGACAAGATGAATAGGACCAAGCTCCCAATTCGTGAGCGGATAGGAAACGTTCCGCAGTTTCCTATAGGTGTTGATGTCGCTGTAGCTGAAGTAAGAGCTACCAATAGGCTAGGCTTCAACTTTTGATGTACCAGATTTATGTATATTTATGAATTGTAATAATGGCAAAGAAAATGTAAATTTATTCAGAAAACCTTTTAAGGTGTATTGGCAGATAATTGTGGAATAAAATGACTTGTGATTATTTTTGGATATTCATCTCTGAGACTATAACTTGTGGTGTGTGTGTTTATTGTGGGGTCACAGTACAGAGTAGTTGATTATTTATTAAGATTGGGTGTTATTAAGGGAAATGGAACTCGTGACAACCCGGATCCCCGACCCCGGATTTGGGGGTGTTACAGAAGTGGTATCAGAGCTAAGCGTTATAAACCTCAGAGATGATGTGACGTTAAGATAAGAGATGATGTGACGTTAAGATAATAAGTTCACTAAGATAATAAGAACTCTTGCCAAGTTCATAGTCGGGCTACCTAACGTAGTACCGACAGTTAAAACCCTTATGGGAACCCTTATAAATGTAGCGATAGAAGCGTAGTTCGTTATCGTATATGGTAGCGGGACACCGAACCCTGAGGTTGAGGAGCAACAACGCGATGATGTTTTATTACTTATTGGAGATCAGATTATGGATCCGATAGAGCGTCCTAACACAGGACCGAATGATGTTGATATTGAGGATGTAACGGTTGAGGATGTTGTCCTAGAAGGGACAGTTGCTGAGGAGGATCCCATGGAGGATCCTGACAAGAATGAATAAAGGACCATTGAGGAATTGATGACCATGGTTAGGGAAACTACCAGAGGTAGGATTGGCCGGTCACTACCGGAGGTTCGTTCAAGTTTGTAAAGATAGTAGCCCCTTTAACGCGGCTTACTCGTAAGACTGAGAAGTTCGAATGGACAAAGAAATGCGAGAACAACTTTTAAGAACCGAAGCAAAGGTTGGTGACGTTCCCTATGTTGGCGTTGCCAGATGGAAAATGAGATTTTGTGAAGTGTAGTGACGCTTCGCATAAGGAATTAGGGTGCTTCTTATACAGCACAACAAGGTAATCACGCGCGTCAAGACAATTAAGGGAATATAAAATTCGATATCCCCGCCCATGAGCTTAGGCTCGTGGCAATAGTTTTACCCTAAAGATTGGAGGCACTACTTGTATGGAGAGAAGTTCGGGATTTACACAAACCATAGGAGCTCTAGTACATTTTTACGTAGAAAGAGCTCAACATACGCCAGAGGAGGCGGTTAGAGCTAATCAAGAATTATGATTGGGAGATTCTTTATCATTCAGGGAAAGCCAATATGGTGGCTGATGCCCTTAGTAAAAAGGAGAGACTCAAGATGATAATGTCTTTTGGAGAGTTTATAAGAGATTTTGAGAAAAAGGAAATAGAAGTGAAGGTAACCGAAGCCGGTACCGAAAAGCTGTTTGAGATTGCAATACAGACCGAATTATCGGAAAAGAACATATTGTGCCGGAAAAAGTGATGAATGAAGGCAGAGAGCCAACAATTAGATAAAAGATTAATACCGAGAAAAATGATAAGGGAATAATGAGGTATTCCTACAGAATTTGAGTTCCAAACGTTCAAGAGCTTAAAGATGAAATCTTAGATGAAAGCTAGTTTGAGGAATAAGATTTAGAGCAAACCCGGAACGTGATAGTCAGGGAGGTCGCCATCAAGATAAAAAGGAACCCATAACATAATGAAGTGGAAAACAAGGATTTTTAACGTATAAGATAACCCCGATTATGGGAGAAGGTTGAAACATTTCATACTAAGGAAACAGAAAGTCGAGTAAGGAAAGGAGACCCGAGACGGTACTCCTATACGGCAATTTATGGACCTGTCTAGACAGAACTTAGACTATTATCCCCAACCACCACCCTGAGGAAACAATGCGGTGAGAAATTCTTTCAGGACCTTTAAGTCGCTAAGCTCTCCGAGTTCTAAGGAACAAGCTGACCCAGTCGAGGCAAGAGCCTGGCTAAAGGAAATATAGGAATCATTTGAGATTCTAAATAATTGACGAACCACAAAAGACTGTTTTTGTCACTTACCCTCCTAAGAGAGAGACCACCCGCTGGTGAAAGGCCAAGGAAGGCACGGAGCAAGAGATTATAATAAACTGATTAAAGTCCAGCCAATTGTTTTCGGGAAAGTAATTCCCAAGGTTATGGAGAGAGTGTAAAAGCTTTAGAGCCAGAACAAAGGCGGCCGAGTATGATGAAATATGAAGCTAAGTGGTAAAAGTTGTCAAGATTCATTCTAAGGACACGAATCCAGAATGACAGGATGTATGAAATCAATGCTTATGTTGTGTTGGTTCATGAAATAATGATAAGAGAAAGGAAAATAAAAAAGGAAACTGAAGTGGAAAGGAGGCAAGAGAGTTTGAGGAATGATAAAGGAATTGGGTATGAGGAAACCCTAAAGACTCGTAGCAATAGAAATAGAAAAGTATGTAATCGTCAGGATGAGGGTGATTCACCATGAGTTAAAATTGATGGTTGAAGGCATAAGAGATACATATATTTTATCCCCTGTAAGTTGGGAGGATTCGAGGAAACCTTGAGATAGTTCGAAGGATAAATAATGAGACGCGGATAGACTGATGAGACAAGGAAGTAAGAAATTAGGAAAATTGGATGAAGGAAGTGACCTTCAAGAATTTGAAGTGTAAGATCGGTGGCTCGATACCCAGAAAGGGAGACGCCAGATATGAAAGATATCCCAACATTGAGGTGACTGTTGAGATAAACAACAAAAGTAAATAAGGAATTATTAAGAAGAGGTTCATGTTGAACACGACCAATATCTTCCAGAACATCCTTGTAATCGTTACCAAATTAGGTAAGAAAAGCGGATAACCGTTGTTATCTTTTGGAGGCCATATTGATTGACCTCATTTTGAATACAGATGTTATTATGAAACTAGGCATGTACTATCGAGGTGGGAATGATTGAATAAGACACCCTTATCAGGGATATATGACTTGATTTATCCATGGAAGGATGCATGTATTTTTTTTAAAGGTGGGATTAAGGATAGAACATCGGTAACTTAAAATGAATCATAGGGGAATGCATAAAGGTTGGCATTATACCCTTAATAGGGATAGTATGAGTTTTGACAGTATGAATTGGAAAGGATTAAGGTAATAACAACCTTTAAGGATCAGTGGAGAAATTTTTCAGAAGTATATAGACAATGGTTCTAGTAGTAGTAAATGGTATTTTGATATGCCCTGTATCTAGGGAATACAGGAGGAACGATTGAAGGATAACCTTAGAGGTTTTACAAGGAGAAAGGTAATATTCAAAATTCTCAAGAATAGAAATGTTGATAAAGGAAATATGACGTAATTATAATGATGCCAAGTGGGGCACGTGTTAAACCATGAGAAAGTATGGATCAAACCAGTAAAGGTCGAAATTGTCAGGGCAATTAGGACCTAAGATAAAAGATGTTCTAAGTATGATTGAGAGTCAATCATGACAGTGATTAACCTCTAAAGACTGAGGCAATAACTTATGGAAAAATGGTGATTTTTTTTTTACTCATCAGATTTTAAGGAAAACATCTTCACAAAAGCAGTGATTGAAATAAGGTAGAAAATTTATTTGGAGGTGGTTAAAATGACATTGATTGTAAGGAAATATTACTATCAAGAAAGGCCAAAGAGGTGGCCGACACTTTAAGTGTAAGAGGAAAATTATAGGCGCTCGTGCCAGAGGAATATATTGATAATGGTTAAGGCTGTGAAGGTTGTATTATGGTTTGAAAGATTGACATTCCTTCTGATGACTGTGCAATACCCAACCGTAATAGTAGTTGGTAAAGGTTTAATTCGTGTAATCGCCATGAGCGGGCTATCTATCTCAGAAGATACTATCTTGAGAATACTCCAGGACTATGTTTCGAAAAAGACTAAACAAACCTTTGAGTTAAGTCTTCTATTGAAGGCATATGATTAAGAATGGTATTAACCTGCTATCGTTTCTTTGAGCGAAACTCTTCTGCAATTTTATTTGCTTCATGTCATGTACGTATGTCAGAATCAGGAGTGTTCTTCATGAATCGTGAATGGTGATTATGTTACCTCCTTAGAAGGATTTGATACGACATGTATGGACTCCGTATGGTTAGATATTAAGATTTCATGGAAAGTGAATGACGACAGTAGGTCAGTGGTGGACCATAGTAATGCAGCAATGATTCTGCGAGTAATGAGCTGAATACAACCGTGAGAGTTGTAGTGGAATGGATGTTGAGATTAAGTACCACTAATCGGGTCATGTTGACGTATAAGTTATCTTTGATAGAAAAACTAGGTCGATTATTTAGCTATTGAGTATCCATTCCTTCTTATCAATAGGGAGTCGTGTTACTATACGAGGAAGGTTGCAGTGTAAGCATAGAATTCTAGTAACGATGATGTCTAGAATGAGATTCCAGATTCGATTTTCGATGTCGAGGGAGTTTCAAAGGTGATTGAGTATAAGCTCGAGGAAGAGCATGGGTTCATAGAATGATGGACGGAATAGCAAAAATATTTAAGCATGCGAAATGCGATGCGATAATACTTGATGTTGATATATATATACACATATGTTTTGTTCTCCTATGACAAACCTCTATAGTTCAGAGGTAGATTCCAAGCCAGATATTTTATGGCAATAAATTTTTTTACGTATATATAATTCTCTTCAGTTCGTTCTTTTCTCTTCTTTTCATTTCATATAAACTGAGAAGAACAACCCTTCTAGAAGGAGAGGTATTGCCGAATGACTATCTATCTGTGTGATAGAAGCCGAGTAGGATACCAGCTATTATTTAATTGCTTGTTAAGTACTAAAGGCTGGCCACCTTCTGTACTAACTATGCGATATAACAAGTGTTCATGATCATAGTGATCTCTCAACAAATTCCTTTACTTCTATATGATTGATCAAATGTTGGAAAATAGAAACAGCTGAAAAAGGAGTAATAAAGTTGTGGTAGTATTCGGAATGGAAACACATTCATGATACTAAGGTTGACGTGGTTATAAAAAGGTTATAGAACGCTAACGAGCAAAAGTATAACCAGTATAATATTAGGAACGGAAGGTAGTAGCGACTACGAACTGGAAAAGGATGGGTAGTGAGAAGCAAAAGCTATAATGCTAGAAGCTATAATGAGAGTCTGTGCAATAGACTTGAAAGAAATTGGAATGATCCCTTAACGTGGATTGAGTTATCTTACGATAATAGATCGTATGTCAGGTATCGAGATGTCATCTTATGAGATCCTTGAGGGAAGACAATGTCGATCTCCCTTATGTTAGGATGAAGTTGTAGAGCGCAAGATGCTCGGACCCGCAGTAGTCCAAAGGACCAAGGATATAATAGATCTAATCAGAGGACGGATGGTAGTAACCCAAGATGGACATAATAAGTATGTTGATTTGACATGAAAGGACAAAGAATAGGAAGTAGGGGACCTAGTGTTGTTAAAGGTATCCCCTTGGAAACCCTTGGAAAGGATTAATGAGATACGGAAAGAAAGGAAAGCTAAGTCCACCAATTGTTGGACCCTTGGATATATTAAGAAGTATTGGGAGGTTAGCATATGAGCTAGCCTTACCCCAGAACATGTAGCAAGTCATAACGTGTTTCACGTATCAATGTTAAGGAAGTGTAATTCGGATGCCAGACAAATAGGGGCATGTGAGCACATAGACACGCAACCCGACGTAACCTATATGGAGCAACCAGGAAGGGTTATAGAGTGAAAAGGAACAAGTGCTTAGGAGAAGGATTATCAAACTAGGCAGAGTTTGGTGGTGGGACCACAATGTGGGAAAATTTACTCGAGAGTTAGAAAGTGCAATGCTAAGAGAGTATCCCTGTTCATTTTCTATCTGATTCCGGGACGGAATCCTTTTAAGGAGGGGAGACTGTAATAACCCCAATTTTTGGAAATTTTTGAAACCCTTATGAATAGTGATTTTGCAGATTATGCTGAATGAGAAAACTTTTCATGCCACACTATGTAGGGGTTCTGGTATGGATATTCTGAGATTTTATTAGTACTCTATATGGTATATAAGTGTATGTAAAGATCGTCAGAATCCAATTCCGAACACTTTGATTTTTCCCGGAAATCCACTAGATACGGAAAGAATTGAGTATAAGGTAACAGGATAAAAAGGATTTAAATTAAAGGATTATAAGAGAGGATCATAAAAGGAATATAATATATTGAGAAAGGTTAAGGGAACCGAAGTAATAAGATCCCGGGTATGATCCCTCAAACGATAAACGAAAACAAAAGTTAAGCGAACCGTATAACAGATCAGCGGTCATTAGGCAAACAATTAGGAAGTTAATCAAAGGGATTAGAGAGGATGATGTCACCCAACCAATGAGAAGAGGACAAGGAGGGGAAGATGACATCATAGCATGACATAAGCATGATATGGGAAGGAAGGAGATGTGGTTGAAATAGAACCACACAAAGTTAAGGCTAAAAAGGTAATTAACCAAAACAAAAACAAAATTACATCCACCAAGCCAAACAAATCATTTCATCAAAACAAAAGAAATCTATTTCTCTTCAACAAAAGCTTGCTCTCGGCTTTTTATAATTTCAAAGGAAAGGATTTTCAAAATCCAAGATCCAAGCCTCCTAAATTGGTAAGTTAATTCCCTAGTGTTCCTTATGCATAGTTATGGCTATATTATGAGTTTAAGCCTTCAATTCTTTCTCAATCTTCTTCAAGAAATCAATGAAGAAGACAATGAATAGTGACTTCAAGAATTTTAACTTGATTTTCTTGTTTTTCCTTTAAGATCCAAGCTTTCCTAAGACTCCTCAAGGCTTCCTAGCTACTCCCACCACTTCAAGGAAGGTATATCATCTCCAAACCCTAGATTCCTTTGTATAATAAGATGATTTTGATTGTTATGATGATATAGTAGCTTAATGCTTGTGGTTTAGAGTTTGGGTTGGAGTGGTAGTGAAATGGAATGGTGAATCTTGTTGTTTTGGTTAAAAGAACTTAAGTATAGTTTAAATTCAAGTTTTAGGAGTAAGTAAATGGATTATAATGAGTTGGGTTGGGGCTGTTGTAATGTATTTTGGATGGAGGTTTGATTGGGTTGTGAATTGGGGTTGAATTGTGATGGTTTTGGAATGGTTTAAATTGGGGAAATCGCGTAAACATAGTCGTCGTAATGTCTGATTTACTTTAGACTGCTTTTGTTCATAACATTTGGACCCAAGAACTCCCTGCTGGATTATGACCATTGCCATGTTTAGATAGTTCATGTTACAAGCTTCGTTTTGATATGTAGTTCGTTCGATTCCGATGCACGGTTTAGGAGAAACGACCGTTTCAAGTAACGGCGTTTCGCGAATGAACCCCTCGCCTTAATTTGAAACATAGGTTAAAGACCTTAAAGGACTAATTGAAGTATGAAACATTTATGTAAGGTGTAATAGGCAGTTGGTTAGACACCCGCGAAGGAATCGCCTTAAAACTCGTAATGGTTAAATTATTAAAAATGGTGGAGCCGAGGGTACTCGAGTGACTTAAGAGAATCAATATGCGCAAAGCGAGCGTTAGAGTCTAAGTTGGTTAATGTATAGATTTACAAGTGACTTTGGTTTAATTCCAACTTACTTGTTGTTTATAGGTTACCAGACTCGTCCCGAGCCATTCGTAACCCCCAGTCGCTCAGGCAAGTTTTCTACCCGTTATACTGTTGTTGTGATGTATATATGTATATGCATTATCTTGCGATAGATGCATGTTGGTTAATTAGCAAATGTTGCGATATATTGAAGCATGCTGATATGGTATATATATGCATGCCTGTTTCGTATTCTTGCCATATATATCTGTTGGTTCAGTTGATAATACCTATGCTAGAGAATAACGGTAATTTGCATATACCCTTAGTATAGGGACCCAAAGGTGAAAACATTTTCTAAAACCGGGAGTCGAGGATCCCGAGTAGATTTTATATATATATATATATATTTATATATATATATATATGGTTATAGTTTTCAAAACTATTAATCGAATAAGGTTTATTCGATAACTTTATTTTATTATTGAATATTATTTCGAATATTCATCCGAGGACTTATGACTCCTTTATTTTATTATTGAATATTATTTCGAATATTCATCCGAGGACTTATGACTCCTTTATTTTATTATTAAATATTATTTCGAATATTCATCCGAGGACTTATGACTCCTTTATTTTATTATTGAATATTATTTCGAATATTCATCCGAGGACTTATGACTCCTTTATTTTATTATTGAATATTATTTCGAATATTCATTCGAGGGCTTATGACTCAGCTTATTTTATTTATTGAATATTATTTATAATATTCATTCGAGGTATTATGACTCCGCTTATTACTGAAATATATTCTTTATTTTATTAAAGAATAAGGTGTCAATAATCAAACTTATTTTCGATTATTCAAATAAAGATAGTACTTTCATATAAGTATATCTTTGGTTATTTAATATCCATTTCAAGTATAAGTTTTAAAACTTCTACTTCGATTATTTTTATAAGGATTATCTTTATGAGAATATTATTTAAATAATAATATTCAGATATTTTCTAATATATCGGGACTGATTTATTTTAATAAATCAGCAGTACTCCAAACATTCTTAAAAATGTTTTTGAGTCTTCAAAATAATTTTAAAAGTTAGAGTGGACCCCAAAACTCATTTTTTTTATATTTAAGATCTTCCTTTCAAAGGGGATTTAAATACTCGCTCAAAACTTGGGGGATCCAGCTCTGTGGTGCATTTTACATTCGCAACGTAGTTGCTGTTTTGAGAAAACAAATGAATTGATTACTTACCCAACGTTCGGGAAGTAAGCCCATCTAATTGAGTCGGCATAAGCGACAGGCCGGGGTACGGTCTATCAAAGTGTAAGTGGCTGGGTGGCAGTCCATCAACGCGTAAGAGGCCGGGTGGCGGTCCAGCACAAGGTCCTTATGTGGCCAGGGTGATGACCGGTGGGGGATTCATCCATCTACTAGTAGAAAAGGTTACTTATTGGTATCTTTGCCTGATCAGCAAGATATCAGGTTTATGCCAAAATTTCTTTTCTTTCCAAATTCATTGGATATTGCAACTCTGTTCATACTTTACATTACAGAGGTTTTCAGGAAATGTATGAGAGATATATATAGGTGTATATATATATCGGGACTTAATGAAGTATCTCGTAACTTCATTTCATTCAATAATATTTCAAAGATTGAATCTATTCAAGTATTATCTTGTAGTCTCATCTATGTGATGAACTTTTAAACTAATTATAACTTGAACGGTGGTAGTTCAAGTAGTATTTGGAAAAGATGTAAGTATATTGGAGTATCTTGTAACTTCATCTTTTAAAATTATATCTAGTAAATGATTATCTTATGCATGACAAAGATTTTCAGAAAAACGTTGAGACAAGGTTAGATATATGAGATCACCTTGCAACGATATTTTTATACAGTTATACACTGGAACTCTGTGTGTATTATGCATGGAAGAGGACTTCCAATATTTTGAAAAGTATATATGTATATATATATATACTGAATATTTTGCGACTTCATCGCATTAAGATATCAACTTGGTTCATTTCTTTTGACCAAGACTTTCATGAGTACTATGAGAAGGCTCATATATTGTTAATCATTATACATATTATTTTGGTGGGCTTGCTGCTCACCCTGGCTTTCTTCTTTCATCACACAACATCAGATAGACAAGATGAACAGGACCAAGTTCCCAATTCGCGAGCGGATAGGAAACGTTCCGCAGTTTCCTATAGGCGTTGATGTCGCTGTAGCTAAGGTAGGAGCTACCAATAGGCTAGGCTTGAACTTTTGATGTACCAGATTTATGTATATTTATGAATTGTAATAATGGCAAAGAAAATGTAAATTTATTCAGAAAACCTTTTAAGGTGTATTGACAGATAATTGTGGAATAAAATGACTTGTGATTATTTTTGGATATTCATCTCTGAGACTATAACTTGTGGTGTGTGTGTTTATTGTGGGGTCACAGTACAGAGTAGTTGATTATTTATTAAGATTGGGTGTTATTAAGGGAAATGGAACTCGTGACAACCCGGATCCCCGACCCCGTATTTGGGGGTGTTACAATGAAGTTATGGCATCAAAATTGCTAATCTTCCCAGAGAAAACCTTGATAAAGGCATCTCCAAGAAAACTCCATTCTTTCCTAAGGCCCTTCCTTCTAATGCTCCCTAAACTAGCAGAGTCAAAGGAATAGCCTATGGAATCTAACATAGCGAATACTTCATTATCAGTGTGTGGTGTCATGACATTATTCTCAGGTAATTTAAATCAAGACTGTATATCATCACAGTTAATACAGTAATCCTTACCTTTGAGAGAGAAAGTAATGGTCATATATGTGGAGTTGAACTCTGCAGTTATCCAAATCTCCTCAATTACCTCATAATAGATAGTTGGGGCTTCCAACATTGCATAGCTTAGTTTGCAGTTCTTGATGAAGTCAATCATCTTGTGATAATCTGAATGGGCCTCGTTCTTTTCCACCAAGGCTACAAAATTGTTCTTTTCATAAACAAAGCCAGACTGAGACATAATCTTGACTACTGGTGCCATTGTTGTGAGTAGAGGTTGCAGAGAAAAGATTGAGAGTTTTGGGAGAGAAAGAGAGTAAAAATTGCAAGAAAGCGTAAAGTGAAAATAAGAATTCAATGGGCTTTTATATTTTCTTGAATTAAAACGTAAATAGAATGATTAAATAATACTTTTAAGTAAATTACAACCATTTGAGAATAAAGAAAACTGTAGAAATTCTGAAAACTGCCTTTAATACAAATACATACAACTGTGTATATATGTATCAACGGTTAAGTAAACGAATCAACGGCTGTGACTCACTTAAAGTAACTGATGTGACACTTTAACGGATGTGGTAAATAGTTATCCGTTGAAGATTAACACTGTTTTTATCCGTTGAAGGATAAAATTACCAGAAATGTATTTGTCTTTCAACGGATAATGAACATCCGTTGAAAGAACAATTTTGGCTTTCAACGGATAGAGAATATCCATTGATAGAATAAACTTTACTTAAAGCCAACTTTCTTCTTTCCACAAATTCGTTTCAGGCTTCAAAGCAGATTATAATGAGGACATGAATTTATGAATAATTAAGCATACCTAGCTCACTTACTAATCTTGTGAATGTTGATTCATCAAGTGGCTTGGTAAATATGTCTGCAATCTGCTTTTCACTTGGAACAAAATGAAGTTCCATTGTACCTTTCATCGCATGTTCCCTTATGAAGTGGTACTTGATGTCAATGTGCTTGGTTCTTGAGTGTTGCACTGGATTTTCAGTAATGGCAATGGCACTTGTGTTGTCACAGAATATAGGAATTTTGTCAACAGTTAGTCCATAGTCAAATAGTTGATTCCTCATCCACAGTATCTGTGCACAGCAACTACCAGCAGCAATGTACTCAGCTTCAGCTGTTGATGTTGAAACAAAATTTTGCTTCTTGCTGAACCATGACATAAACTTATTCCCTAGAAATTGACAGGTGCCAGTTGTGCTTTTCCTGTCTATTTTGCAACCTACATAATCTACATCTGAGTAGCCAATTAGATCAAAACCAGACTCTCTAGGGTACCAAATTCCTAGATTTGGAGTCCCTTTGAGATATCTGAAAATCCTTTTAATAGCCACTAAGTGAGACTCTTTAGGGTCAGCTTGAAATCTAGCACAGAGACATGTAGAAAACATTATATTAGGTCTATTAGCAGTTAAATATAAAAGTGATCCAACAATGCCTCTATAACTTGAAATGTCTACAGACTTTTCAGCCTTGTTTAATTCAAGCTTGGTGGCAGTGGCCATGGGAGTTTTTACAGATGAACAATCCATTAAGTCAAACTTCTTTAAAAGATCATAAATATATTTAGTTTGACTAATGAAAATTCCACCACTAACTTGTTTAACTTGTAAACCAAGAAAATAAGTTAGCTCTCCCATCATGCTCATTTCATATTTACTTTTCATTAACTTAGCAAACTTTTTACAAAGCTTATCATCTGTAGAACCAAATATAATATCATCTACATAAATTTGAACAAGTATTGTAGAGTCATTAACATTTCTAAAGAAAAGAGTTTTGTCAACAGTACCTCTTGTGAAGTGATTATCTAGAAGAAATTTTGACAAAGTCTCATACCAGGCTCTAGGTGCTTGCTTTAGTCCATAGAGTGCTTTCAACAGATAATACACATAGTCTGGAAAATTTGGATCTTCAAATCCTGGAGGTTGGCTTACATAAATTTCTTCCTCCAATTCCCCATTCAGAAATGCACTCTTGACATCCATTTGATAGACCTTGAAATTGGCATGGGCTGCATAGGCTAGAAAGATTCTGATGGCTTCAAGTCTGGCAACTGGAGCAAATGTCTCATCAAAATCTATTCCCTCTTGTTGAGAATAGCCTTTAGCAACCAATCTGGCTTTATTCCTTATGACAATGCCATTTTCATCCATCTTGTTTCTGAATACCCATTTTGTGTCAATAGAACTCTTGTTCTTTAGCTTGGGTACCAGCTTCCATACTTTGTTCCTTTCAAATTGGTTTAGCTTCTCTTGCATTGCTAAAATCCAATATGGATCCAATAGAGCTTCTTCTACTCTCTTAGGTTCCTCCTGTGATTGAAAGCTACTATACAGACATTCATCTTGAGTAGCCCTTCTAGTTTGCACTTTAGATGTAGCATCACCAATGATCAGTTCAAAAGGGTGATTATTGGTCCATTTCCTTTGAGGTGGTAGATTAGCTCTAGATGAGGTTGCCTCAGTATTGTCATGATGTGAGATAAAATGTTGATTGGTTGAAACTCCCCCTGAGTTGCTGATCCTTTGAAAAGAATTGGGAGTTCTATCAACTGATGAAGTGAAATGATTATCCGTTGACAGACTGTGATCAACAGATGCTTCATTATAAACTTCAACGGATGATGCACTTTTTCTTTCAACGGATGCTGCATTGCTTCTATCAACGGAAGCTGAATTATGACTTTCAACCGATACAGCATTCTGTGCATTATCCAAAGGCAGATTTTGAACTCTTTTCGAGGTGCCTTCTCCATCATTCTCATCTTCACTATCATTACAATATATCTCAATGTTATCAAATTTGAGTCCTTCATGATGTCCCTCATCTGTTAGTCCATCAATCTTTTTATCATCAAACACAACATGCACAGATTCCATGACAATGTTGGTTCTTAGATTGTAGACTCTATATGATTTTCCAGCAAAATAACCAACAAATATTCCTTAATCAGCCTTTGCATCAAACTTCCCTTTGTGATCAGGTTGATTCCTTAGAAAGTAGCATTTGCAACCAAAGACATGCAGAAAGTTTAAAGTTGGTTTTCTTCTCTTGAACAATTGATAGGGAGTCATGCCTTTTGCCTGATTAATTAGAGAAATATTCTGAGTGTAACATGCACAGTTAACAGCCTCAACCCAAAAGTATGTTGGGAGTTTTGACTCTTCAAGCATTGTTCTTGCAGCTTCAATTAGTGATCTGTTCTTCCTTTCCACCACACCATTTTGTTGTGGAGTCCTTGGAGCTGAGAACTCATGCATGATCCCATTTTCTTCACAGAACAACTTCATGGTTGTATTCTTGAACTCATTTCCATTGTCACTCCTGATATTCCTTACTTTGAAATCTGGATGATTGTTGACTTGCTTGATATGATTGATAATGATTTCACTAGCTTCATCCTTTGAACCAAGGAAATAAGCCCATGAAAACTTTGAGAAATCATCTACAATCACTAAGCAATATCTTTTCCTTGAAATTGACAATACATTGACTGGTCCAAAAAGATCCATGTGTAGCAGTTGTAATGGTTCATCAATTGCTGATTCAAGCTTCTTACTGAATGATGCTTTCTTTTGCTTTCCTTTCTGACAAGCATCACACAGTCCATCCCTTGTGAATTCCACTAGAGGGATTCCTCTAACTAAGTCCTTTTTGACTAGATCATTCATTGTCTTGAAATTTAAATGGGACAACTTCTTGTGCCATAGACAACTTTCATCTGGACTTGCTTTGCTGAGAAGATAAGTAATTGATTCTGAATCTGTAGAGTTAAAGTCAGCTAAGTACACATTCCCTTTTCTAACTCCAGTTAGAACCACTTTGTTGTCCTTCTTACTTGTGACAACACAGGCTTCAGAATTGAAGGAAACAGTATTCCCTCTGTGACATAGTTGACTGATGCTCAATAGATTGTGTTTGAGACCATCAACTAATGCAACTTCATCAATGATGACATTATCTTTTGAAATCAAGCCATATCCCATAGTGAACCCTTTGCTGTCATCTCCAAAGGTTATGCTAGGGCCAGCTCTCTCCTTGAACTCTGTGAGCAGGGTGAAATTTCCTGTCATGTGTCTTGAACAACCACTGTCCAAGTACCATAGATTCCTTCTTTTTCCCTGCACACAACAAAATCAATCAAGTTGATTTTGGTACCCAAGTTTCCTTGGGTCCAGCCTTGTTAGTCTTTTTCCTAGACTTCATTCCTCCTGCATCTTTTGACTTAGGTAACTTTGGGTCAACCTTGGTCTCAGATGTAGTTGGTTGAAGTGTAGGGTTAGTCACTGAATCATTTAGCACATTTGGTTGAATTTGATAAGGCATGGATTGTGCAAACATATTATTCCATATAGGCATGTTGTATGTCATCTGAGGCATACTAAATGCAGTAAAATAAGGATTATTAACATATGGCATGTTTGCAAAATGTGCATGAGGATCCTGATGAGACATAACAGGCATAGCATGCATAGGTGACATAGACATGTTAGGCATGGAGGGAGTTAAAGGCATGGGAGCATTCTTAACAGATTTGCAATTATCGGATAGATGATTAACACTTTTACAATGCACACAGCTTTTTCTAGGAGCATACTTATCAGGTGTGTAATTGTTGTGTTTGTTAATCCCTACCTTCCCATTTCTATTAGATTTTCTTTTAGTTTCCTTTTTATCCTCAACCAACTTAATCCTATTTTTCAACTGATCTAAAGTCATGTGTCCTATATTCACCTTACTGGCATCTTTGGATGTGCTAGCTCCTTTTTTGACAAAGTTCTTGAAAGTTGAACCAACCTTCTTATTGAGATTTTTCTTTTTAGAATCACTTGTCTGTTTTAATTGATGAACCTTCAACGGATGCTTTTTTTCTTCCTTCAACAGATAACTTTCATCATCCGTTGATTCCACATCCGTTGACAATCCATCAATTAATTCTAACTCCTTTTTTGTTTTTCTTCCAGGTATTTTCGCAGAATGATTCAATTCTCTGAACCTTGACAATCTGAGCACTAACATCCCTAGATGTTTTCCAGGCCTTGATTACCTCTTGCTCACTTTCTAACTGTTTAGAAAGAATTTCTACTTTCTTAACAGCTTCTTCTAGTTCACTCTCAACAGCCAAGTATTTAATTTTAATCTTTTCAAGCTCAATTACCTGATCCTCTAACACAGCATTCCTATCACTTAAAAACACATTATTCTCTTTGATTCTTGTGCTTTCTTTAGCTAGTGATTTAAGAGAAACATGTAAATGATATAATTCATTGGACATATCATTTATGGCTTCATCGCATTCAATTTTAGAAAGCTGAGAGAGGTTAGTAGTAATTACCTGGTTGCTTGATGAACTAGTTTCATTTTCATCAGAATTAGCCATCAGGGCTAGGTTGACATATTCCATATCATCATCTTCATTGGTTCCATCTGCTGCCAAATCATCTTGAGTGAGAAAAGCTCTTTCCTTTTGTTTGAGCAAATCAAAATACTTCTTTTTGTAATCAACTTGCTCAAATTTCTTCTTATCAGAGGTTGGCTTCCTGCACTCATTTGCAAAGTGTCCACTAATGCCACAGTTATAACATTTGAACTTAGATTTGTCCACCATGTTTTTGTTTGACTTAGTGAATTTTATATTTTTCTTGAATTTCATCTTTGCAAACCTCCTGGACAGAAAAGCCAGATGTTCATCAACATCATCAGAGTCATCTTGACTGGAATTGTCTTCATCCTCAGCTACTTGCTCCTTTCCCTTGCTTGATTCTGATTTGCTTGTGCCAATTTTAAGACTTGGCATTGTCTTTTCCTCATTCCTGGCTTCAATCTTCTCATTGTCAGCTACAAGTGCAACTGATCCTCCTTTTCTCTTTCCCTTTTCCAACAACTCATCTTGTTCCATCTCAAGTTCATAAGTCTTCAAAATTCCATATAATCTTTCAAGTGTGAAGTTCTTATAATCTTGAGAATTTCTTAAAGAAACAGTTCTTAAAGAAACAGTCATAGGCTTCCATTCCTTTGGTAGAGACCTCGGAAATTTTAAGTTGGAGTCCTTGACTTGGTACACTCTACCATACAGCTTCAATCCATTTAACAGTTTCTGAAATATGTTGAAGGTATCATTTAATGATTCTCCTTCTTCAAAATGAAAGTATTCATACTGTTGAATGAGAAGCTGCATTTTATTCTCTCTAACCTGCTCAGTACCTTCACAGATGATTTGCACAGTATCCCAAACTTCCTTTGCAGTTTGGCTATTAATGACATTGTCAAACATATCTTGATCTAAGCCATTAAACAGAATGTTCATGGCTTTCTTGTCCTTGCGAATCTCTTCAATATCTTCAATAGTCCATTCTGCTTTTGGCTTCGAAATGGACTGTCCAACAGCAACTGTTGCAGTAGCAGCTGTAGCCACCTTGTGAGGGATGTGAGGGCCATTTTCAATGCAGTTGATGTAGCTTTCATCCTGAGAGAGTAGATGTAAATGCATCTTCACTTTCCAGTGATGATAGTTATCTTTTTCCAGGACTGGAATCTTTATACCAATATCCTTCCTACTTATGATGGTAGCAGGAGGATTCTTCTGACTCATGATGTTAGTAGAATAGATCTTTAAACTCTTTGTAAGTTAAGAGCTTGCTCTGATACCAATTGTTATTCCCAGTGGACTAACAATGAGATTTACAGAAGGGGGTTGAATGTAAATCTTAAAACTTTTTCAAGTTTTGAGCAGTTTCTAAGGCTAAGTGTTTTAGTGAACAAATGTGTGTGAATTGCTTGAAGCTAATACAGACATATATATATTCAAACACAAATGTAAAGAACACAAAGAACTTAAAAACTTTTCTGGTGGATTTGTTGTTCCACCAGAGATGTGTTATTTCAGAAAATATGTGATTCAAAGAATTAAATCACAGCTGCGTCCTAGTACAAACTAGATGATTTTCTCTCTGGATTTTTCTAAACAGCTCTGGAAAATTCACGATCTAATTACTAGCTGCTACTTGGTTTATATATCACCAAGTTTACAAGTGAAGACAAAACTGTAAAATATAATTAAAAGATTCTTCACATGTTTCTTCTTCATTTCTCTATCCAATGCATTTTAGGTTTAGATGTGAATCTTTGAATACTTCTTTGTTTGCACCAGAATAGAAATGCTGTATTTTCTTGATTCCTCCTAGAGGCTACCACATTCCAGTTTATCTCTGTCAACCCATGTGCCTCTGTCAGCTTATGAATTGTCACTATCAACTGCTATTGAACTAAGCATCTGTTGAAGCTTTCATCCGTTGATGACTTTATCCGTTGAAGCTTTATCCGTTAAAGCTTTATCCTTTGATGCATTAGCAGTTGAAGCTTTATCCGTTGAAGCACTCATCCGTTGATGGATGTTATCCGTTGAAGCTTTAGAGACATCCGTTGAAGCTTTGTTTCTCATCCGTTGAAGGCCTTTAATATCAGTTGATACTACTTCACTTATACAAAATTACAAGGCATGAAATATTTATAATTAGCCCTCCTATTTGCATATCCACTAGTAGTCAACTTGACTGATAATTTCCCACAACATCTAAGAATTACAACTTAAATACAGAGAATGAAATGTGCTACAATACCAAACTTATTTCTAAGTAAAGCTACTCCTTCAACGGATAGCCAAAATTACAGACATATTCTTCAATTCTATCTCAGTATATACACTTTTGCAGCACTTTTGAATTTCTACTTTATTTCAGTTCATATGTTATTAAGTGTTTTGTTATCATCAAGTTAAACCCAAATTTATGCCTACAGTTCTAGTAGATATAAATAGGGGGAGATTGTTAGGAATATGTGTATTAATTTGATGATAAGTTTAACAAAACACTTAAGTAGAAATCTGGTGTTTGTAGCCTTAACGGATAAGACCATTCTGGCTATCCGTTGAAGGAGTAGCTTTACTTAGAAATAAGTTTAGTATTGTAGTACATTTCATTCTCTGTATTTAAGTTGTAATTCTTAGATGTTATGGGAAATTATAAGTCATGTTGACTACTAGTGGATATGCAAATAGGAAGGCTAATTATAAATGTTTCATGCCTTGTAATTTTGTATAAGTGAAGTAGTATCAACTGATATTAAAGGCCTTCAACGGATGAGAAACAAAGCTTCAACGGATAACATCCATCAACGGATGAGTGCATCAACGGATAAAGCTTCAACTGCTAATGCTTCAACGGATAAAGCCATCAACGGATAAAAGCTTCAACGGATGCTAAGTTCAATAGCAGTTGATTGTGACAATTCATAAGCTGACAGAGGCACATGGGTTGACAGAGACAAACTGGAATGTGGCAGCCTCTAGGAGGAATCAAGAAAAAGCAGCATTTCCCTTCTGGTGCAAATATGGAAGTATTCAAAGATTCACAGCTAAACCTAAATTGCATTGGATAGAGAAATGAAGAAGAAACATGTGAAGAATCTTTTAATTGTATTCTACAGTTTTGTCTTCACTTGTAAACTTGGTGTTATATAAACCAAGTAGCAGCTAGTAATTAGGAGGTGAATTTTCCAGAGCTGTTTAGAAAAATCCAGAGAGAAAATCATCTAGTTTGTACTAGGACGCAACTGTGATCAATTCTTTGATTCACAGATTTTCTGAAATAACACATCTCTGGTGGAACAACATATCCACCAGAAAAGTTTTTAAGTTCTTTGTGTTCTTTACATTTGTGCTTGAATATATATCTGTCTGTATTAGCTTAAAGCAATTCACACACATTTGTTCATCAAAACACTTAGTCTTAGAAACTGCTCAAAACTTGAAAAAGTTTTGAGATTTACATTCAACCCCTTCTGTAAATCTCATTGTTAGTCCACTGGGAATAACAAACTTAAATTAGCCCTACCTGACCTCTTTACAATTTCCTATCATGTTATAGGCTTTAGGATATTCTGCGTATAACCCTATACACCTTGGGCTAAGAGGTTTTGGGACAATTCCCCTTTATTCTCTATGCCCTAGTTTTCGTGCCAATCACATAACTTAGTCTTGATAATTCCACGATGTTCCCTTGATTTTACTACAAAATTTGAATTTGCATCCCTATTAACCCATAATCCCTTTCAATTTAGAGTCCTTGTAACATTTAAATTCCTGATTTAAAATTCAAAAATATACTAAACAACTCCTAATCCCACTCTTTTTCCTAGGAAATAGCTAAATTAAAAATTAAAAACCCATCTAGATTTTCGTAATCCATTAATCAATTCATTTAAGTGGTTATTTCCCCCACTATTGCTAAACTTTCCACCTTCTCATATATATAACCCACTCGTCCCCCTCCTCCTTTTTCTTTCACAAACACAAAAGCAATGCAGGAGAGAGAGAGAGAGAGAGTGCAGAGACAAGAAGGCCGATCTCCGTTCGAAGCTTCAATACACTAATCGAGCTCCTCTTCTTCTCCGTTTGAAAGGTACAAACCATTCATCTCCCTATTTTTGATTTTCATATACACCCTTATGCATATATATATATACATGCGTATGTATATATCCATGTACTCGCCTAGCTTGACTGAAATCTTAACTCTTAACATGCTTAGTATCGATTTGTTGCCCAACTTGATGTGCATGTTTGAATCTATAAGGTCGTTATTTTCTTCACCGCGCATTTTGATGTAGTGAATATTGGACGAAATCGGCCCTATTCTCCGGTGACTCTTCATTTTCCTCCGCCCATATCCCTTAGTATATGTATATATATCTTTTTTTTACATGCATGAGTAAATCGACTGTTGATTCTGTTTGTGATCTCGTAATCACTATTTCATATCCCGTATATTCGTAATTATGGATAATCTCGACCAATCTTCATACCCTATATTGATATTTGGCTCGTAGACTTCTAGGTCCTTTGCTCAGGGTGTGATTAGGGGTATACCCCTCCTGGGGTTAGGCCAACTTCCTTAATGCCCCATAATTCGGGTGTATTTGAATACCTTTTAGACCCCTAGGACCCTGTAGTCTATATCCATTATGCATGCCTGCCTTCTCGGGTCCTTACCAATCTTGATACCCCTATATCCTTCCCTCATTAGTCACACGGAAGCCCCTTCTTCACGTTGTGTAAGAAATCTTAGAGTGGATAACTTACTCTATTTTTTCTTTCGCAGATGTCTACCTCTAGGGCTTCCAGCAACTCTAAGGGTTCAGCCATGGGCGGTGTATTCTCCTCTTCTGAAAACACAGCCAGTGATGCCCTTGTTCCTGTCAACTTATCCCAAGCCTTCCTATCTTCAGCCTCTATCGTAGGTGGCCGAACTCGCTCTAAAGTGAAAGTACTTGACCCCCTAAGAGCCCAGATATCCCTAAGGACAGCCTCTTCTTCCAAAGGTAATAGCCCTGTTGACCTGGCTTCTTCTGATGAGGAGGTAGATTCTCGTAACCAGAATACCCCTGTAGGTAGGACAAAACTTTTTACTGAGGAGACTAAGTCCTTGATTCTTGACGAACCCTCTGATAATGAGATTGCTTTAGCTGCTGGCTACTCCCATGGGGATGATGCCAATTCCCATATAGACCCAAAACCATACAATTTCCTGAAACCCTTCATGACTCTGGTGACCCTTGATAGCCTGTCAGACAAGATAGTCCCTGGGTGAACTCTGGTGGTACCTCAACGCCACGAAAGGTGCCAGAATTTTGCCAACCTTCAATCATATCAGTCTGTCCCAAAAGCAGTGATATCGGCCCAGTTCTTCAAGCAGGGCTTCTCTCTCCCCTTACACCCATTTTTTTGTTGAGATTCTCAACTTTTACGGACTAACCCCTCACCAGCTAACACCCAACTCATACCGCACAGCTGCGAGTATGTACATTCTTTATCACCAAGAGTATTCTGAGGCCTTGACAGCATATGAATTAGGCTACTTCTACCAGTTAAAGCCACCGGGTAGGTCTAGTGGGTTTTTCTACCTTACCTTGTGGAATGTTCATCATGGCAAGTGCATGACAGGTTGTAAACAAATGATGGCAGGTTGGGCCAATCAGTTTTTGTATTGTTATGATTGCCCCTCGTATCGTATGGCCTTTAACGACTCCCCCTATATGCCTGTTCAATCTCCCTTGGAAGGAGAGGAATTAGCTAGAGCCCAGGGTATTTTGGAGAAGTATAAGGGCCTAAAGGATGATTCTGGTCTTTTTACCCCAGAAAATTTATGTGAGTTAAAGTTTGGTTTACCCAAGGAGCACGCGACTCCTAACCCGAGTATCATTCTTGCTGAAGAGACCCTTCTTCCAAGGGGCTCTACCCTTTTCTCATATAGTCCCTTCCTTACTTAATTTCTTATGCTTGTTGAGAAATATATGTTCATGTACCCCCTCCACATGCATTCTTAACACATTTCTCTTTTACATGCCATTTATTTCCCTGTCTATTATGGATAACGTGTTTATGTTGCATTGCAGACATGTCTTTTGTGAAGAACCCCACAAGCTATGATGACCTTTTTGGACATGATATGAAGGCTGAAGCTGTTGTGAGAGCTACCCCCGTGTCACAGGCTCCCCCTCACCAGGTTTCAAAAGATCACTCCTCCGGGCTTCCCAGCAAGAAGGGTATTCGCCCTCCTGCTGATCTCCCTGCCAGTTCTGGTTCCCGATCTGCAAAAAGGCTGAAGCCTTCTCTGGAAGACCCCCATCTCACAGTTCACCAAAAAAGCAGAAGTTCTTTGAGATGGTGGGGAATCAAATCCCAGAGACCGCTGTAGCAGAGTGGGACAAGCTGAGGTTGGTGGAGGCTGCTCGTGACCGGTCCCTAGCTAGTGCAAAAGCTCTATTCTTGGATATGAAGTTTGGGGAGCAGATCGCAGAGGTGGCTAGCAGCGACAAGAAGCTAAGGGAAGATATTAAGCAGCTTAAGACCAACTTGTCAGGGAAAGAGACCGAGGTTAAAGACCTTGAGGAGATTGTGACCAAATTGAAGTTGTCTGAGGCTAGTTTAAAGAAGGAAAAGGGGTCTCTATCCAAATCCCTACAGGTTTGTCAAAAAGAGAATAAAAGCTTATCCAAACAGCTTGACAGTTTGAGTATTCAAGTTGAGAGCCTATCTGGTGAGGCTCGAGTGGCTAGGGAAAAGCTAGTCTTTAATACTGGCCGTGAGGCTGGTATTAAGGACTGTGTGAAGACAGTGTATGAGAAATTCCCCGATATCCCCTGGGTTGAGCTAGGACCAGAGGCCGCAGAAGTCCTGGAAGAGGTGAAGGCTCAGAAGGTCAAAAAGGGGTATGTTCCAAAGGTTGACCCCGTCGAGGGTGTGATCAAGGCTGCTACTGAAGAAGCCTCAGACACCCGGATCATGGAGCAGACCCTTAGCATGAAACCTTTGGTCATTGACCCCCCAGCTGTTGAATCTCCAGAGAAGGACGTCGAGGAAAAAGAGCCTTCCCATGCTGCTGACGCATCTGGAGCTACTCCAACCCATGAAGGTTAGTATGTTTTAATATTTTCCTTGGCTAGACCATGAACTTTAATACCCCGATGTGGGGCGGATTTTATTATTTCCTTAATTTTCATTATCTCAGGCCTTTGTGCCAAAACTTGGTTTCATCTAGATGAGGGTGTGGGCACCTCTGAATGCCTCGCAGGTTGTAATTTTTAACGACTTGATCCACTCTACATCGCTTCTATAATTAGATTATGTGCCATCTTTCCTTAAGTGTTTCCATACATACTCTAGGGTATTCCCCAGTAGGTTAATATCAACTTGTGAAATATCCCATGAGGTCAGTCTTAAAATATGTTAGAATTTTACACATACCCTAGCTATATTATCATATGCTAATAACCCATACTTATTCCCGTATATCCCCTAGGCATATTGCCTTAGGAATACATATTTCACTTATCATAGCGAGCCTAAGCCGCACCTTATGTCTGTAGACCATAAGTAGGATTTCGTTATCACCATATGATATCACTCCAAATTTTAATTAAGTTATGATTTCTTGTAGTATATTTTGAGGGTAATTTCCTTACCTTTCCGTAGGTAAATTCCTTACCTTTCTGCGGGTAAATTCCTTACCTTTCATGGGTAAATTCCTTATCTCTCCATGAGTAAATTCCTTACTCTTCCCGTGGATAATTCTCCACAAATAAGCTCAGCTTTCGGGGGTAATATTGTGCAATCATTTTTCCATCTTGCGTACCCCCCGAGCCTTAAACATGTAAATGACCTGTCTCACTAGATTTCATATAACATGCACTGTTACAATATTCCCATGTCCATCCTTATTCCACACTTATCCATTTCTCAGGTGACCAATATATCTATATTTGTTTTATAGAATTCCAAGGTACCCATATATCCCCTGGGCTTTCCTATCAGCCCTTGTGTTTCTTGATTAACAGGTCCTGAAGTTATTCCACTTCATGTTAGCGACAAGTTTTGAAGTATCCTTACTTTATTTTGTGTCTTACACATTCCCGGCTTTCCCAAGCCATGTGCAGCCCTTAGCCATTATCCGAGATTCGTATAGCCCTAGTGTCCCCAGGTTCTCCGAATTCGTTCCGACATAATTCATGTTAAATTCATTTTTATCCATTCATAATATTCCACTTTCAATAAAACATAAAATTTTTAATTTTCCTTGTAGCCATCCTATTCCCAGGCTATTCAAAATAAGTGTATATGCCTACACACTTTTATTCCAAGTTATTAATTTTTGCTTAAAATTATTCCATTTCAAGGCCAGACAAGATAAACGTATGTGCCCATATATGCATGCTACTACCCCCCGAGTTCTTTAGCATCAATAATTTTTATGATGAAGAACTAAAGCAGGAATTATCATATCAAGAAACATTCGCATTCCTCAAAGCAATTATATTCTAAGCAATCATGTTATATTTATTTTAAACATATGGGCTTGACTGCGATGATTGCGCAAAAACAAAAACAATAGTCTATATGCCAGAAGTAGGTAACGTAAAAACAAGTCATGATTTATTAAGGCAAATTGCCTGAACGTGTTTCCCCCGAAGGTGTACATGCACTACCTTCTGGCTATCTACTGAAACAGGTTAATAAGCTAAATGAATAATCCCTAAAACATAATAGCCCTAACTAATGGGCTATCTTTATTTATCCTATAACCTGAAAGAGGCCTATGAGAGAATTACCTTGATTGGTTTACTGATAGTACTTCTTCAAGAGTTCAGCATTCCACGCCCGAGGAAGCAATTTTCCGTCCAAATTTTCCAGATGATACGTGCCTTCCCACAAGACAATCTTTATTTTATACGGGCCTTCCCAATTTGCCCCGAAGGCTCCATATCCTGGAACCCTCATATTGGGCAATACCTTCCTTAGGACGAGGTCCCCAACCTGCAATGACCGGGCTCTAACCTTCTAGTCAAAGTACTTACGGGTCCTTTGTTGGTAGGCAGCTAGCTTCAGCTGGGAGGTGGCCCGTACTTCTTCCACAAGATCCAAATACAACCGATGATTAACCTCATTATCCATGGGGTTATAATTATCACGCTTGAATGACCCAGAGCCTATCTCCACAGGAACCATAGCCTCACATCCGTAAGCCAAAGTGAATGGGGATTCTCCAGTGGTTGTCCTGGGTGTAGTATTATAAGACCATAACACCATGAGAAGTTCTTCAGGCCAATACCCATTCTTCTCCTCCAACTTGGCCTTGAGGGTATGCTTGATTATCTTATTCACCGCTTCAGTTTGCCCATTGCTTTGAGGGTGGCAGACTGCAGAGAAACCCTTCTGGATCTTTAAGTCATCACAAAGCTTTCGCATTTCTTTACTGTCGAATTGCTTCCCATTATCCGAGATCAACTTATAAGGGACCCCGAATCTGCACACAATGGCCCAAAAAATAAATCCTTCAGCTTGGCTGCCGTAATGGTAGCCAATGGCTCAGCCTCTGCCCACTTGGTAAAATAATCAACGGCTACTACAGCGTACTTTACCCCGCCTTTTCCTTTAGGTAATTCCCCAATCAGGTCTATCCCCCAGACAGCAAAGGGCCAAGGGCTAGTTATTTGCTTCAAAGGTACAACAGGGTTACTATTTAGGTTAGTAAACCTTTGGCATCGATCGCACGCGCGGCCGAACTCATGGGCTTCTTTCTGTAGAGTTAGCCAGTAATATCCCTGTCTCAATATCTTATGGGCAAGAGAAGTTCCTCCGACATGGTTCCCGCAAATACCCCCATGTACCTCCCGCATAATGTAGTCACATTCGTCTCCAGCTACACACCTCAAGAGAGGCCTGTTAAAACCCCTTTTGTACAGATTTTCATTGTAGATAATATAACGACTCGTGTATTTTTTTATTTTTTTTCTAATATTTGGAAGTGTAATAAAAGTTTAAGTAAATAAATAAAAGGGTGTGTATTGATTTTTGGCAGCGGTTACTGATTGTTATTTAATTATTTATGATTTGTTGATATGTGGATTGGAATTTTTGATTTATTGGTGAGTTATATGATTTTATTTCGCTTGTAGAAGTGATTTTATTGTAATTTTAATTCCATAAATATTTGGGTTGTCTTTAAAATTAGTTTTCTAATTTTATAATTTCAATAATTATTTTTAGGACTTTATAAAATTGAGAAATCAATATTTTGTTAATTATTCATTTTTAAATGATTTTCTGAGTGTGTTAAATGCTAAAATCCATATTTAATTATGGGAATCTTTAAAAATTATGAAACTTATATTTTATTAAGTTTGTATTATTCTGAGAATTTTAAAATTATTTTGGAAATTTTCGGGATTCGTTTTACTTGCGTGTTGTTTCGTTATTGGTTAAAAAGCAGGTATAAAGTGCGGTTTAAGAACTGTTTTAAAATTTTAAAAAAATTATGTTTTTAATTATTTCGGAATATATCAGATCTTTTTGGATTGGTTGGAATCTATTTCAATATGTTATCAATATTACTTGGTTCGTTAAAAGTGTAACGTCGGGATATAAACGGGGTTCCAGGGATTCAGAAGTCTGCATTAATAATAAACCAACACGTATCCTGTTTTAACAGGACACGTGTGGCTTCCCTGTTTTTTTTCCTTGACACTCATTTCCCTTTTCGTCATTCGGCTGTGGCTTAACTCTCTCGATTCTCTCTATTTTCTCTCGACTGTTCTTGCTTTTGCTCGGCTCCTTCCCTCGATTTTCATCTTCTTCCTTTCACTTTGCTTCCCTGGGCTTCGTTTCTCCATTTCTCTGTTTTTTCGGTGATCTCTCTGGTGAGCCGCCCCTGTTTTCTGGTTGGCTTGGCTTTGATTTATACAGTTCGTATACATATATATATATATATATATATATATATGTGTGTGTGTGTGTGCCCTGTGTGTGTGTGTATGTGTGTGTGTGTGTGTGGCGCGGTGGCGCGTGTGCTACCTGTGCAGTGGTGCAGTTGTGTGTTTGGTTGGGCTGGTTATTGGGCTTCCAGTTGGGCTCTACTATTGGGCCTATTTTGTGAGCTTGTTATGCAGATTGTTTTGGTTGTTTGGCCTGTTTGGGCCGTTTGTGTGCTAATGGATTGGATTGTGCAGATTTTTAATAATAATTTCTATATTGCAGTGAATTTTGAGTAATGTTTATGATATAAAAATATTTGTTGTGAGAAAAATTAAATTAATCGGTATAATTTATTTGGGAACCCGTATTATATCGGGCGCCAATAAATTATGCCGCCGTTGACGATGAACTTTGGAGAGTCAGCGGTGGACGGTGATGACGATGTTCTGAGTCCTAAAACTTATAAATAAATAAAATGATTCGTATAAAATATTTTCGGAACTAAATTGTGTGTGAATATAGAATTGGTATTGTTACGACCGGCATTTTATGTAATATTATTTGTGAATTTGGTATAATATTAAGTCAAATGAAAATATATTCAATGATTGTACGTTTGTGTGAGTGAAAATTTCTGCATTATAAATTTGCTTTGGGTAGTATATGATTTTTCAAAGCAAGAGTTTATTTAATTTCTTTATTTTTGATTTATAAGGAATATTCTAAGCTTTGGAAAAATCTTATTTTAAAAGGCATTTTGTTCACAAATTTTGAAAATGATTTTATGAAGTCTCTAAAAATACAAGTTAATTTATGGTATAAATTTTATAATTTTTGAACTTGTATTTTATTTTATAAAAATAAATCATTATAAATTTTAGTTGTCATATTTATCAAATTACATGAATAACCTTGCATGCAAACTCTCTTCTATTTAATCAAAGGGCAAAGAAGACATTCTCAACCCCACTAACTCACATTTTGCTAACCAATTTACCCCTTTACCCTTGCATGCAAATCTACCTAACTATATTGGAGGGTTACTCTTGTAAAATCTCAAACCCACTCACATTATAGTCAAATCAATGCATAAAAACAAGTCCAAGAAGTGATCATCACCTCACTTCACCACACCACTTCACTCTCTTCTCCCTCCCTCCTCCCTCACCTCTCGGTTTTTCCCCTCCCCTCTCGGCAACCACCAAAACCGAGCCCCATCCCCTTCTTTCTTCAACTCTCACTCAAACAATCATCTTATATCCAAGTAATTTTACTCCCTATATGTTATTCTTATATATATTTCAAAAGTTTAGAGTAAAAAACCTATGTTTTGACCTTGCATGGTGATGTTTTTGTTAAACTCAAAGTGAACCTCCTTGATTCTTGTGAATCTAAGGCTTTCACCATGAGATATAGTATCATAGGGTCAAGAATGGCTAGACATAAGAGTGTTACACTTATGAAATGTTGTTCTTACCCTAATCCATTCGGCCATGACTTGATAGGAGCCGAATGGATGGTGTTTTGTTGCCTTGTTACATTTTTGTGTATTTTGTGATGATAACGTGAATTTTATAGTAAAAGCTTGATAAAACCCTTTTGCATGCTAGTTGATCATTTAGTTGTAATCCATGTTAGGCTTGCATGTTGAATTATGATAAAAATTTATTTGGAAATCATGTTGCTTTGGCTTGAAAGATCCGAAAGCATGCATGCATGTAAATCACTTTTGATTTTTTTTGGAAGTTTTGATCATTTAGATTCATGTTGTTAGTGAGCCTTAATTTCAGTAGGAATAATGTATTAATATTGATTTATACTTCTTATTGCATGGTAATAATTCGTGGTTATCTATTATAAAAAAATATATATATATCTTGTTGCTTCAAGAGCCTAAAGGTTTGTGATTTGTAAAGAGTAGTCTCTTTTGTTTTGCCATAGTTGCACCTTAGGTAAGGATGATCTCACCAAGGTTATTTTGAGAAAAAGGGAGTTAGTTCAGTAGAATACCATGTATAAGTCTTTGTTTAAGTTTTGAGTTGTTGTTAGATAGGTTTGTCAAGTCAAAGCCTTGGAAAAATGAGAGTTATAGTTTCTGCAGAAAAATCAGTTTAGTACCCTGAGGTTTAGAGTGAGTTTTGACCATGTCATTGATGTGCACTTTGAGGCCCAAGCTACCAGAAGTTAGTATGGGGAGTATATAATAGGTTTTAGGAGTTGGTTGGAGGTTTGCATGTCATTTGGTTAGGTGCACAAGTAGAATAACAAAATCTGTCCAGCAGGGGACAGTTTTGTTGCAACTTAGAAATAGGGAGATTTGGTCATGTCATGAGTAGGCCCTCATTAGGCCCAATTGGGCCTTAGGTAGAGGGTATATCAGAGAAGTTTTTCCAACCATAGTTCATAGGATATGAGCTAGAACCATGTGTCACAAGATAATTCAAGTCAGGGCATTTTCTGCCCAGAAAAACAGGGGAACCTTGGACTTTTAGCTTAGGCCCAAGAAGGCCCAAGCCAGGCCTTTGAGCCAAATCAAGCTTGTGAGATGCCCTTAGGTCAGGAGAGTCTTGTGTAAAAATTTTGAAGAAAAACTTGTAGTTTAAGAGTGTCTAATGCACTCAAGAAACCTTAGTTACCATTCTGAAATTTGCAGCAGTGAGCACTTTCACTTATCACATAGCTTTAGAACACTTAGAAGTGAGTATTAGGTCGACCACCATAGTTGTAAGATAGTATAAGGTCAGTAGAGAAAAAGGCACAAGTGAGGGTCAATAGGTTTTGGATAATTTAGGAAAGGCACATTGAGTTAGGAAGCCCAAATTTGAAGACTTTGTTTAGTTAGCGACCAAGTGACTTAAGTGGTGAGTCGAGATCATCCAAGCCTAGTGTGGCATTATGGTGTATATGATGTTATTTGGTATTAATATACGATATGTGATTATGTGGCTACGTGTGTACATTTGAAAATATAATGGTGGATATGAATTAAGTGCGTATAGGCCTAAGTGCCATCCATGTTTAATTTCGGGTTGTAAATAGGTTAAGATGGTAAGAATATATTATAATGAGGATTATTATTATTTATGTAGGATCTCGAGACGAGGGAAAACTTGCCATAAAAGTCGAGTGAAGCTCCAGTTGTTGCTCCTACCAGTCAGACCAGACCAGTCTATCTCAAGGCAAGTGATTCAACTTGACCTTCGTATTTACTGTAAACAGTTCATATATATATCGATGCAATTATCCTGAGTCATTTTGATATATTTAAATCAAGCATATCTTTTGTTTATCTTTGAGTTACATAGAGATGCCATGAACCCTCGAGTACGTATTGCAAGTAGTTCAAAAGTCTTTCATGATAGTTTAATGCCATGATAAAATAGAGATTTGTTATAATACTTTATTGATCCTTTTGATTATTATGCTATTGATCCCTGAGAAATCTTGATATTGCACCCTGATGCTTTGATTCAACTCTTGAAATAACCTCGATAGAAACTTTATCTTGATACCTAAAAGCCAATCATTTCTTAAATTCATTCATGATTGTTTGATAACCCTATCCTTACCCTAAAGCTTGATACCCTGTTATATCTTGAGCTGATGATCACTTTCTTTATATTTTAACACCTCTATCCTATTGGAACCAGTGATGCTTATCTTCTTGATGTTCTAATACCTATACCTTGTCTACAACCATTGCTTTAAGCCTAGTTTGGCATTACTCTTTCATATTATCCAATAGCCTTGCTCAATTTCCTTGTCAAAGTTCTTGGTTATGGAAACCTCTCAATTACCCTAATATAGTAAAGTCTAGTGGATCATGGCCCTGAGATTTAGTGTCATATTTCCAGTGTTTCAAGTTGATCTATAATCCCTTGATAAAAATGATTACAGTCGAAAGAGATTTTGTCATAAATCGGCATCAGTTTCTGAAATGATTAAAATGTGGATTTTTCAGTCCCAAAGGGGGATAAATGTTTTCTTTGAATGGTGGATCTGGACTGAGACGCGAGTCCTTTCCACACTTATATTAGGCTTAAAAGTTGCCTAGGGATTCCCAATAATGTTTTAGAACCCAGCGAGGTTCGGGATTACTTCGCGGCTGATCACCGGCTGTAATCCGTAGCGTCATAAAATGATTTTGATTAAGAATGATTTTAAAATTGTTTTGATGCAAGTAAAATGATGCCAACTCACATAAGTTTTATCTCTCGTTATCATTGATTATGTCTTTTCATTGTCATTCCTAAAGGTATATCTCGATTTATGTTTTGCGTTGTACTGTTAGCACTTGTTGAGCTTTTGGCTCACTTCTTGCTTTACCCTGATATTACAGCTAGCAGCTATGGTTAGATTCAAGCAGACTGCCCGTAAGACCTGTGATGCTGATGCTTATGTTCGAGCTCAGGTAGAATAAGTAATAATAGCTGTGAGGATTCGGTATTTGTAATCAGATGTAATAGCTGGTAGTGATGGGCTGTTCCAAACCCTAAACTGTAAGATCTTGGATTGGTTGTGTATCCTTCATTAAAATGATGTAATAGCTATATTTATTTTTCTGTTTAAGTTGGGGGTGTGACAGGTTTTGGTATCAGAGCTACGGTTTAGAGTCCCTGGACAGCCCAAATAGGTTATAGGATTTGTGTGTAGGTTATAGATATTATGCGAGAGAGTAGGTTAAGTAAATTATTATTAATACTCCTCTTATTGGTTGTCAGCAAAGGGCGCATTCCTCGTCATTCTCTGGGTCGGACGACACTATTGCTTTCTCCGTGTATGCTGAGTTGAGGCGCGAGTTCGACATGCTTCAGGGCAAGTACGACCGACTGATAGACCGACTGAAGAACGTGTATCCGGACAGCCGAAACTACGAAGGGAAGCCCAAGGAGCAGATGATTGCGAGACTTGAGACCTTGGTTCAGTACGTCAACACTAAGCTTGAGGAGATGCCAGCACACCGGGACCGTACCAGCCAGTATGTCATTCAGATGGTGGCGGATGAGCTCCAGAGCATTGTGAAGACGCTTCGAGAGGAAAAGACTACCAAGCCCCGTTCAGATGGAGTGGAGCCTTAGTTCTTTCCATTTACCTTTCATGTTGTTGTACTATCAGACTCTATGGAATCCCCAGTTGTTTCCGTCTTTCCTTTAAATAAGCCTGTTATTCCTAGAATCAGACTATGTCCCAATCCTATGTACTGTGACCTTTAAAAATTTCAATAATTATGTGCTATTGTTCCATTTGCTCTCAACTGTTATTTTATGTTTTTATCATCATATCTGCTTAATTTGGAAACTTGACCCCATATGTAAATGAGAATGCCATGCGATACCCTCGAATCATTTTATCATTCATATCTGTTATGACACAACTCTTATTTCAGGATCATGCCTCCCAAAAAGAAGAACCCAACAACCACCTTCACCACAGACCCAAACATTCTTCGACTACTGGAAACCTTGCAACAGCAAACCAATGCTATAGCTCAACAACAACTAACTCTTCAACAACGAATTGAAAACCAAGATAACCGTGAGCCACACCAACCACCTGAACCACCAGTACCACCTAGACAAATTGTCACTTTCAAAGCTTTTCAGAATGTGAATCCACCTGTATTTCATGATACCACTGATCCAGTGATAGCAAACACATAGATCAAGGAGATGGAAAGGGCTTTTGAGTTGGTACAGTTAGGAGACGATCAGAAGACGCCGTATGCCACTTACTTCTTGAAGGGAGAAGTCATCTATTGGCGAGAATCAGTAAAAGCTATGGAAGTCACTCAGCAGGTTTCTTGGGAGAGATTTAAGAAGTTATTTCTGGACAAGTATTACCCTAAGTACATGCAGAATCAGATGGAGCTAAAATTTCTTGAGTTAAAGCAAGGGAACATGACTGTACTGGGATATGAGAAGAAGTTCACTGAGTTATCAAGGTTTGTGACAAAGTATACTAGCACTGAGGAAGAAAAAGCAAAGAAATTTCAGCAAGGATTGGAGCCTTGGATCAGAGATAGGGTGGCTATGTTTGAGCTTGAAACTTATGCGGGAGTAGTACAGAAAGCTGCTCTGATTGAGAATAATGGGATGCAGTCAAGGAAAGAGAGGGATAACAAGAAGAGGAAGGTTCCATTTTATGGAGAAAAGTCTGAAGCTGGAAGTTCGCAAGATCGGAATGTAAAGAGGATTGGTTTCCAGAAGGGCGGAAATTTTCAAAGGAAGGGAAATTTGGGCAAAAGGCAAGAATCAAAAGGGAACAATCAGGCAAGCCAAGGGCAAGTTGGAGAAAACAGGTTCCAGAGGCCAGAATGCAAGCACTATGGAAGAAGGCACCCCGGAGTATGCAATAAGCTGAGTATGACCTGTTATAGGTGCAATCAGAAGGGACATTTGGCAAACGAGTGCAAGATGCCGAAGCCAGGAGTTACGTGTTACAAGTGTGGGAAGACTGGACACATGGCTAGGGAGTGTAAGGCAACAGGACCATTCAGAGCTCTGATGAACGTGGCAAGTACCAGTGCAAGCGTGCCAGCTGAGGTATTGGCATTACCTCCACCACCCGCACCAACCCCGCAAGCAACAGCAAGGACATTTGATCTAAAGATGAAAGATGCTGTTCAGAATTCTGAGGTGATAGCAGGTACACTTTTATTCAATAATGTCAAAGCTAAAGTATTGATTGATTTGGGAGCAACAAGATCTTTCATATCAGAAATCTTTCGTTGATAAGCTCCAATGTGATAAAACGGTTATGAGTGAGGTAGTAAATGTGGTAATTGCGAACCAAGAGAAGATTCCTGTGAATCAATTTTGTCCAAAATGTGAGATTGATATTTCGGGATATAAGTTCTCAGCCGACTTGATACTCTTCAAGCTGGGAGAGTTTGATATAATTTTAGGAATGGATTGGTTAGGAGAGAATAGCGCTCAGATAAATTGTAAGACCAAGAGAGTGTATTTAAAGACGAAGAGTGGAGAGAAGGTAGTATTTAAGGGGCAGAGGCAAGAGCAACTATTTCTTACAATTATTCAGGCTAAGAAGTTACTTAGAAAAGGTTGTGAGTCCTTCCTAGCATATGTAGTGGATTCAGAGAGAGGCAGCCCCAGCATGGAAGATATTCCTGTAGTTAATGAGTTCCCCGATGTGTTTCCCGACGAACTACCAGGCTTACCACCAGATCGACAAATTGAATTCGAGATCAACCTTGCTCCAGGCACGGAACCAGTTTCAAAGGCTCCGTATAGGATGGCACCAGCAGAAATGAAAGAGTTGGCGAGCCAGCTACAAGAATTATTGGATAAGGGAGTGATACGACCAAGTACGTCACCATGGGGAGCACCTGTTCTCTTTGTGAAGAAGAAAGATGGGAGTATGCGTCTATGCATAGATTACCGGGAGTTGAATAAAGTAACGATCAAGAACCGCTACCCGCTACCAAGGATAGATGACCTTTTTGATCAGTTAAAGGGAGCAAAATGCTTTTCGAAGATTGATTTGAGATCGGGATACCATCAATTAAAGATCAAGGAAGAAGATATTCCCAAGACCGCATTTAGGACCAGATATGGGCATTATGAATTCCTAGTAATGCCGTTTGGATTGACCAACGCTCCGGCCGCATTTATGGATCTGATGAATCGAGTATTTAAGAAGTATTTGGATAAATTTGTCGTGGTATTTATTGATGACATCCTTATTTATTCTAAGTCGGAAGAAGAACATAAGCAGCACCTCTGGATAGCATTGGAGATACTCCGAAAAGAGAAGTTGTATGCCAAGTTTACCAAATGTGAGTTTTGGTTAAAGGAAGTTCAATTTTTGGGGCATGTTATTGGAAATGAGGGAGTTAAAGTGGATCCGGCGAAGATTGAGGCAGTTATGAGTTGGGAGAGGCCAAAGACTCCTACGGAAGTGCGAAGTTTTCTAGGATTGGCCGGATACTATAGAAGATTCGTCAAGGATTTCTCGAAGATCGCCACGCCATTGACCAAGTTAACCAGAAAGAATCAAAAGTTTGAATGGAGTGCAGAATGTGAAAATAGCTTTCAAGAGTTAAAACAGAAGTTGGTAACAGCTCCGGTGTTGGTACTTCCAGATGATCAAGGGAATTTTGTAATATTCAGCGACGCTTCACATAAGGGTTTGGGTTGTGTGTTGATGCAACACAGTAAGGTAATAGCATATGCGTCAAGACAGTTGAAGCCGCACGAGTTAAAGTATCCGACGCATGACTTGGAACTAGCCGCCATAGTGTTCACACTCAAGATTTGGAGACACTATCTCTATGGAGAGAAGTGTGAAATCTACACGGATCACAAGAGTTTAAAGTACATTTTTACTCAGAAAGAGCTCAATATGAGGCAGAGGAGATGGCTGGAATTGATCAAGGACTATGACTGTTCGATAAATTACCATCCTGGAAAGGCGAACGTAGTGGCCGATGCGCTGAGTCGGAAGGAGAGATTGAATATGATGATAACATCAAAAGAGTTATCTGAAGAAATCGGAAAATTGGAATTGGAACTTTGTGCTTATGGGAAAGTCAAAGAAGATTGTCGTGCAATGACCTTTCAGCCAACACTAATGGAAAAGATAAAGAAGTGTCAAGAGGAAGTAATGGAAAAAGAGAAAAATCAGTTATCTGGAGAAGAGATTAATACTAAAAGGGATGGGCAAGGAATACTAAGGTTTTCATCCAGAATATGGATTCCTCATGTACCTGAATTAAAGAATAAGATCCTCCGTGAAGCCCACCATTCGAAATTTTCAATCCACCCGGGAAGCACCAAGATGTATCAAGACTTAAAGAAGAACTTTTGGTGGCCAAATATGAAGCGAGACGTGGCAGAATGGGTTGCGAAGTGCTATACTTGTCAGAAAGTAAAGGCAGAACATCAACGACCAAGCGGATTAATTCAGCCCTTGAAGATTCCAGAATGGAAATGGGAAAATATCGCTATGGACTTTATAGTAGGACTACCGCGAACAAAATCCGGACATGACGTAATATGGGTTATAATTGATCGTCTTACGAAGTCGGCGCATTTCCTTCCAATAAATGAGAAGTCGTCACTGGACAAGTTGGTTCATCTGTATGTGCACGAAATCGTATTAAGGCATGGAGTACCCGTATCAATAGTTTCAGACAGAGATCCCCGATTTAACTCGAGATTCTGGAAGCAATTCCAGGAATGTCTTGGCACGAAGTTGAATATGAGCACGGCGTATCACCCGCAGACTGATGGTCAGAGCGAAAGGACGATTCAAACAATCGAAGACATGTTGCGCAGTTGTGCAATCGATTTTGCAGGAAGTTGGGACGACCACCTGCCATTGATTGAATTCTCATATAACAACAGCTATCATTCCAGTATCGGCATGCCACCATATGAAGCTTTGTACGGGCGAAAATGTAGATCACCAACAAGTTGGGATGAAGTAGGAGAAGGAAGAATTCTCGGCTCAGAATTGGTACAACAGTTGCATGACTCGGTCAAGTTAATTCAGAAAAGGTTGCTTGCTGCTCAAGATAGACAGAGGAAGTATGCGGATCCAGCGCGTAAGGATGTTCAATTCCAAATTGGCGAAGCTGTGTTGCTAAAGGTGTCACCTAGGAAAGGGTTGATGAGATATGGTAAGAAAGGAAAGTTAGCACCTAGATACATAGGTCCTTTTGAGATTTTGAGTCAAGTAGGAAAGGTGGCCTACGAGTTGGCCTTACCACCTCAGTATCGGCATGTGCATAATGTGTTCCATGTGTCGTTACTTAAGAAATATAATCCTGACACTAGCCATGTGATAGAATATGAACCCGTAGAAATTCAGGCAGACCTGTCATTTGTGGAGCAACCGGTTAAAATACTCGACTGGCAAGTAAAGAGTCTTAGAAATAAGTCAGTAAAGTTAGTAAAAGTACTTTGGAGGAACCCTAAGGTCGAAGAGTCGACTTGGGAGTTAGAGTCTGATATGCGTTCCCGGTATCCTCATCTGTTCTCTTAGATTCTGGGGACAGAATCTCTTAAGGGGGAGAGGATGTTACGACCGGCATTTTATGTAATATTATTTGTGAATTTGGTATAATATTAAGTCAAATGAAAATATATTCAATGATTGCACGTTTGTGTGAGTGAAAATTTCTGCATTATAAATTTGCTTTGGGTAGTATATGATTTTTCAAAGCAAGAGTTTATTTAATTTCTTTATTTTTGATTTATAAGGAATATTCTAAGCTTTGGAAAAATCTTCTTTTAAAAGGCATTTTGTTCACAAATTTTGAAAATGATTTTATGAAGTCTCTAAAAATACAAGTTAATTTATGGTATAAATTTTATAATTTTTGAACTTGTATTTTATTTTATAAAAATAAATCATTATAAATTTTAGTTGTCATATTTATCAAATTACATGAATAACCTTGCATGCAAACTCTCTTCTATTTAATCAAAGGGCAAAGAAGACATTCTCAACCCCACTAACTCACATTTTGCTAACCAATTTACCCCTTTACCCTTGCATGCAAATCTACCTAACTATATTGGAGGGTTACTCTTGTAAAATCTCAAACCCACTCACATTATAGTCAAATCAATGCATAAAAACAAGTCCAAGAAGTGATCATCACCTCACTTCACCACACCACTTCACTCTCTTCTCCCTCCCTCCTCCCTCACCTCTCGGTTTTTCCCCTCCCCTCTCGGCAACCACCAAAACCGAGCCCCATCCCCTTCTTTCTTCAACTCTCACTCAAACAATCATCTTATATCCAAGTAATTTTACTCCCTATATGTTATTCTTATATATATTTCAAAAGTTTAGAGTGAAAAACCTATGTTTTGACCTTGCATGGTGATGTTTTTGTTAAACTCAAAGTGAACCTCCTTGATTCTTGTGAATCTAAGGCTTTCACCATGAGATATAGTATCATAGGGTCAAGAATGGCTAGACATAAGAGTGTTACACTTATGAAATGTTGTTCTTACCCTAATCCATTCGGCCATGACTTGATAGGAGCCGAATGGATGGTGTTTTGTTGCCTTGTTACATTTTTGTGTATTTTGTGATGATAACGTGAATTTTATAGTAAAAGCTTGATAAAACCCTTTTGCATGCTAGTTGATCATTTAGTTGTAATCCATGTTAGGCTTGCATGTTGAATTATGATAAAAATTTATTTGGAAATCATGTTGCTTTGGCTTGAAAGATCCGAAAGCATGCATGCATGTAAATCACTTTTGATTTTTTTTGGAAGTTTTGATCATTTAGATTCATGTTGTTAGTGAGCCTTAATTTCAGTAGGAATAATGTATTAATATTGATTTATACTTCTTATTGCATGGTAATAATTCGTGGTTATCTATTATAAAAAAAATATATATATCTTGTTGCTTCAAGAGCCTAAAGGTTTGTGATTTGTAAAGAGTAGTCTCTTTTATTTTGCCATAGTTGCACCTTAGGTAAGGATGATCTCACCAAGGTTATTTTGAGAAAAAGGGAGTTAGTTCAGTAGAATACCATGTATAAGTCTTTGTTTAAGTTTTGAGTTGTTGTTAGATAGGTTTGTCAAGTCAAAGCCTTGGAAAAATGAGAGTTATAGTTTCTGCAGAAAAATCAGTTTAGTACCCTGAGGTTTAGAGTGAGTTTTGACCATGTCATTGATGTGCACTTTGAGGCCCAAGCTACCAGAAGTTAGTATGGGGAGTATATAATAGGTTTTAGGAGTTTGTTGGAGGTTTGCATGTCATTTGGTTAGGTGCACAAGTAGAATAACAAAATCTGTCCAGCAGGGGACAGTTTTGTTGCAACTTAGAAATAGGGAGATTTGGCCATGTCATGGGTAGGCCCTCATTAGGCACAATTGGGCCTTAGTTAGAGGGTATGTCAGAGAAGTTTTTCCAACCATAGTTCATAGGATATGAGCTAGAACCATGTGTCACAAGATAATTCAAGTCAGGGCATTTTCTGCCCAGAAAAACAGGGGAACCTTGGACTTTTAGCTTAGGCCCAAGAAGGCCCAAGCCAGGACTTTGAGCCACATCAAGCTTGTGAGATGCCCTTAGGTCAGGAGAGTCTTGTGTAAAAATTTTGAAGAAAAACTTGTAGTTTAAGAGTGTCTAATGCACTCAAGAAACCTTAGTTACCATTCTGAAATTTGCACCAGTGAGCACTTTCACTTATCACATAGCTTTAGAACACTTAGAAGTGAGTATTAGGTCGACCACCATAGTTGTAAGATAGTATAAGGTCAGTAGAGTGATAGGGATAAATAAGTCCTGATTTTATAATTAATGGGCTGCTAGGCCCAATATGAAGATGTATGATATTCAGACTAGAAGGGTTAAGCCTGATGGATCAGATCAGGTCTGGTCGAATAAAAATGGCCCAAAAGCCCTGATTATTAATTAATTTCGTAATTAATTAATAAGGGAAAAATCAGCTGTTGAGAAGAGTCCTGATAAGGATATAAATCCTTATAGATAAGCCTCAAGGGGACCTAAAAGGATAAGGAATCAGTTTCCTACTATCTAGGACTCCAAAGTCCATTCTAATTATGAGACTTGCCCACCAAGTCTCCTATACCAAGTCCAATTCAAGGACCACCAACATCTATATAAGGGGTCTCACCCCACAGATCAGAACTACGTTTTTTGACTTGATCCTTGGCAATCAGCAAGGTACGTAGGCATCTTGTTAAGGCAGATTGAGTCACGAAACACAAGAGCAGTCAAATCGAGCCTCGAAGCTCACGTTCCTTAGTATTAAATACAGCAATTATATATATTAGTTTTTAATCCATAACATTTGGCGCCGTCTGTGGGACAGCAACAACAACCATGGCGAGAACACGGAGAACAATTGGAGCTCTAGAGGAAGGAACACCATCAGAGGCAACCCAGGTGATTTCATCAACCGTGGAGGTTCCTCCCCATTCAACTTATGCATCTACTCAGGGGGAAGCCCAGACAGGGGCAACTCATCCTCAGCCACAAGGGACAACTCCCCCGACTATTCAAGGTACGAATCCTCAAGTTCAACAAATACATATACCTGTGAATTCTCGACCCGTCGGGTATGAATATTCAACTATTGTTACTACTAACCCCCCTTATGGGATGCCCCTTCGCCCTGAGGTTGGAGGAAGCGGATATGCTAGGCGAGGCGAAGCACGAGGGCAGTCACCCCCCTATATACGAGGTTTGGGTCCTATTCCTGAGGATCGGGAATTTTCTGGTCCTTATACTGAGAGAGACTCCGAATCTTCGGATGATGAAGTGGCCCCGAGAAGGAGGCGTCCTGGAAAAGAGCCAATGACCGATGGAAGGCAACGCCCCCAAAGCACCCCAGGGGCGAATCCCCAAGAAGTGCAGGAAAAGATCAGGGCTCATGAGGCTGAAATCCAAAGGCTGAGGCGTGATTTGGAGGCTCACCAGGCCACCAGACCCGAGATATCTCCTAGGGGGAGAAATCCTCCTCCTGTCATAGACCTGGATGGTCCGGTAAGAAGAAGGGCTGTTGTCCCAAGAACTGATCCAAGCAATCTCCTTCCCCTTGGAGATCCTGATGATCCAACTCCACCCTTCACAGAAGAGATAATGAATGCCCATATCTCAAGGAAATTCAAGATGCCCACTATCAAAGCCTATGATGGCACGGGAGACCCCGCTAATCATGTTAGGACATTCTCTAATGCACTGTTGCTGCAACCCGTGAATGATGCTATAAAGTGTCGGGCCTTCCCTCAAACCCTGTCAGGTATGGCTCAAAGATGGTACAGTCGCTTGCCCCCAAACTCTATTGGATCGTTCAGAGAGTTAAGTCAGGCTTTTATTAAGCAGTTCATCAGTGGAAAAGTCCATGAGAAAAGTTCAGCATCTCTTATGAGTATTGTGCAAGAAGCTAAGGAATCCTTGAGAGATTACCTGAATCGTTTTACAAAGGAGGCTTTAAAAGTCCCAGACCTTGATGATAAGGTAGCTATGATAGCACTGCAACAAGGAACTAGGGATGAGTTTTTCAAGATGTCCTTGGCCAAACGTCCCCCTGAAAATATGTTGCAGCTCCAAGAGAGGGCAGGGAAGTATATCAAGGTTGAAGAAAGCATGAGGAAGACCGTAGTAAGTAATGAGCCCACTGGAGGCAAGAAGCGGAAAACTGATCTGGAGTATATCGCTAAGGATAAGTATCCTAAAACCGAACAAAACCCTGATTCAACCCCCAAGAAGGGAGGACCTGGGCAAAAGTTCACCGAATACGCTAAGCTGAATGCTCCCAGAAGCCAGATATTGATGGAGATCGAGAAAGATCGAGATGTTCGTTGGCCTAAGCCCTTGAAGGCCGATCCAGCCAAGCTAGATAAGAGCAAGTATTGCAGGTTTCACAAAGATGTTGGCCATGACACCGATGAGTGTAGGCAATTGAAAGATGAAATTGAGTTTTTGATTCGAAAAGGAAGATTGAACAAGTATACTGGAGATGGAGGGGACAGAAATAATAATGGAAGGAAGAACTTTGAAGATCGTAGGAGGGACCAAGACGATCAGGGGCGAAACCCCCAACCTAGAGGACCAGTTATAAACACCATTTATGGAGGGCCGAGACCTCGAGGGCCTGTGATAAACACGATCTTTGGAGGTCCAACTGCTGCTGGATTGTCCAAAAATTCCAGAAAGGCATATACTAGAGAGGTTATGCATATTGTTGGAGAAGCCCCGAAGAGGGCCAGGACAGAAGTAACATTGGCTTTTGATGATTCCGACCTAGAGGGTGTGAAGTTTCCCCATGACGACCCATTGGTCATAACGCCGATAATAGGAAATAGCCCGGTTAAGAGGGTCCTTGTGGATAATGGTGCTTCTGTGGATATCTTGCTCCACGACACCTTTCTAAGGATGGGGTATAACGACTCCCAGTTGACACCAACCGACATGCCGATATATGGATTTGCTGGAGTAGAATGTCCTGTGGAAGGGATAATTAAATTGCCAACCACCATAGGTACGGAGCCAAGGCAAGCAACGCAGATGCTGGATTTTGTGGTGGTAAAGGCTAGTTCAACTTATAATGCTATCATGGGGAGAACAGGGATACATGCCTTCAAGGCAGTTCCCTCTTCCTACCATTCAGTCATGAAGTTTCCCACCCGAAACGGGATTGGAGAAGAGAGAGGAGATCAAAAAATGGCTAGAAGCTGTTATGTGGCCTCTTTGAGGGCAGATGGAGTCGGGGGGCAGGTTCTTCCTATTGAAGATATGGATGTTCGAGAAAATGATGAGAATAGAGGAAGGCCAGCAGAAGAATTGGTTTCGGTTCCTTTAGATCCCAAGAATCCTGAGAGGATGACTTTCATTGGAGCTACATTAGAGGAGCCCCTTAGAGGGAAGTTAGTGAAATTTTTGCAAGAAAATAGTGATGTGTTTGCATGGTCAGCAGCTGATATGCCAGGCATAGACCCGGAGTTAATTACCCACAAGTTAAACGTGGATCCAAGCCGGAAGACAGTGAAACAAAAGAAAAGAAATTTTGCCCCGGAAAGATAAGAGGCTATAAAGCAGGAAGTGGAAAAGCTCTTAGAGGCTGGTTTCATTGAGGAGATTCAATTTCCGGAGTGGTTAGCAAACCCTGTAATGGTGAAGAAGGCTAATGGAAAGTGGAGGATGTGTATAGACTTCACCGATCTGAATGATGCATGCCCCAAAGACTGTTTTCCGCTGCCTAGAATTGATACTTTGATTGATGCCACCGCTGGACATGAGATGCTGAGTTTCATGGATGGGTTTAGCGGATACAACCAGATCAAAATGCATAAGGATGACATTCCAAAGGTATCATTTATCACTGACTTTGGTGTTTATTGTTATCTTGTTATGGCGTTTGGTCTCAAGAATGCAGGAGCCACCTATCAAAGGTTGGTGAATAAAATTTTTAAGGATCTTATTGGGAAGACTATGGAAGTCTATGTTGATGACATGCTAGTCAAGAGTCTAGTAAAGACTGATCATATAACCCATTTGAGGGAAGCTTTTGAGGTCCTGAGGTACCACAAGATGATGTTGAATCCCACGAAGTGTGCTTTCGGAGTAGGATCTGGAAAATTCTTGGGATTGATGGTCTCAAAGAGGGGAATTGAGGCTAACCCCGATAAAATAAAGGCAATCCTGGACATGGAACCCCCAAAAACTGTCAAGGATGTTCAGAAACTCACAGGAAGGGTTGCTGCGCTAGGACGATTCATCTCCAAGTCAGGAGACAAGTGCTTGTCATTCTTCAAGTCATTAAAGAACATTAAAGACTTTGTATGGAGTGAGGAAAATCAGAAGGCATTTGAAGAGTTAAAGAAGTATATGGGCCAGGCCCCGTTGTTGGCCAAGCCAGTTCTGGGTGAAGTTTTATTCTTGTACTTGGCTGTTTCAGAAAGCGCCTTGAGCGCGGTGTTGGTTAAGGAGGAACTGAAAGTCCAGAAACCCGTATACTATGTCAGCAAAATTTTGCATGGTGCTGAGTTGAATTATTCAGCCATTGAGAAATTCGCTTTAGCCTTGGTAATGGCTTCAAGAAAGCTGCGTCCTTATTTTCAAGCTCACCAAATTGAAGTGCTAACAAATCAGCCACTGAGAAATATCATTCACAGTCCCAAGGCAAGTGGGAGACTGATTAAGTGGGCAATAGAGTTGGGAGAGTTCGATCTCAAGTATAAGCCACGTATGGCCATAAAAGCCCAGGCACTAGCTGACTTCGTGGTGGAATGTACCATACCCAACCAAGAAGTCGGGGGGCAGGAAGATACCACACCTCAAGACAAGGGAGTCGACAATGGGGACAAGGAGAAAGAATATTGGGTTCTCTATTTTGATGGAGCATCAAAAACAAATTCCAGTGGAGCAGGATTGGTTTTGCAAAGCCCTGATGGATTCTTAATTGAGTATGCCATGAAGCTAGACTTCCCAACCACAAACAATGAGGCAGAGTATGAAGCCCTGATTGCTGGCCTTGGTCTAGCTGGGACACTTAGAGTCAAAAACTTAAAGGTCCGTGGAGACTCGAAGTTGATCATATCCCAGGTAAAGGGAGAATTTGAAGCAAGGGATGATACGATGGCAAAGTATGTTCGCCTAGTAAGGGCTGTGATGACCCAATTTAATGAATGCCATGTTGAACACATTCCAAGGGAAGAAAATGCTAAAGCAGATGCGCTATCAAAGTTTGCTTCATCTGAGATTGAAGAAAGTTCAGGAAGTGTGTACTTCCGTGTTTTGAAGACACGAAGCATAGATATTAAGCTTGTGGCTCCCGTAGGCTTGGGGACGTCATGGATTGATCCCATCAAGGCTCACATTCAGACCGGTTGGTTGCCAAGCGATACAATTGAGGCACGGAAGTTAACTGTTCGAGCACTAAGGTACTCTTTGATAGATGGGATTCTATATAAAAGATCTTTCGTGGTTCCTTACTTGAGGTGTCTCAGGCCCGATGAGGCACGCTTAGCTCTTAAGGAAGTGCATGGAGGTATTTGTGGGCAACAATTGGGGGGCATGGCCTTGGCTCATAAGATAACTCGTTTAGGCTTCTATTGGCCAGAAATGATGGCTGATGCCAAAGAATATGTAAAGAAGTGTGATCGTTGTCAGAAGCATGCACCAGTCGCCAGACAACCCCCCGAGATGTTGACCTCTATCAACTCACCTATTCCCTTTGCTATGTGGGGGATGGATATTCTAGGGCCTTTTCCTATGGCCACAGCACAAAGGAAGTTTCTGATTGTAGCCATTGATTATTTCACCAAGTGGATCGAAGCCAAACCTTTGGCCAAAATCACAACTAAGCAGGTTGCACAATTCCTGTGGGAAAACATTATGTGCCGATATGGAATTCCCCGTATCCTCGTCACTGACAATGGAACACAATTCAACAACGAGGAATTCAAGAAGTATTGCGAAGAAAATGAAATTGAGTTACGGTTCACCTCTGTGGCTCACCCGCAAGCCAATGGGCAAGCGGAGGTAGCAAATCGGATAATCCTGGATGGACTAAAGAAGAGGATCGAGAAGTCAAGAAATAATTGGGTAGATGAGATACTTCCAATATTATGGGCCTACAGGACTACTTGTAGAGTCACGACAGATGCAACTCCTTTCATGTTGGCATATGGGGCGGAAGCAGTAGTTCCCGTGGAGATATCACATTCCTCTCCAAGGATTCAGGCTTTCGATGAGAAAGAAAATGAGGAAGGGCAGAGATTAGCCCTGGATTTAATTGATGAAGTGCGAGATAAAGCACATGCAAAGATAGTAGAATATCAGAAAAAAGCTTCATTCTACTACAACCTAAGGGTTAAAGAAAGGTTTTTTAAACAAGGCGATCTAATCTTGAGGAAGATAGAAGCATCTGGTGTAGGACAAAAAGGGAAGCTTGCCCCGAATTGGGAAGGGCCGTACAGAGTCAAGAGTGTTCAGGGTAGAGGAACCTACAAGCTGGAGACTATGGATGGTTTTGAAGTCCCGAGAACTTGGCATGCACAAAACCTGAAGGTTTACTATGTGTAGGGCAGTTGGATACGATTCTCACTTGTCATGATGGAGAGAAAAAAGCTTCATTCTACTACAACCTAAGGGTTAAAGAAAGGTTTTTTAAACAAGGCGATCTAATCTTGAGGAAGATAGAAGCATCTGGTGTAGGACAAAAAGGGAAGCTTGCCCCGAATTGGGAAGGGCCGTACAGAGTCAAGAGTGTTCAGGGTAGAGGAACCTACAAGCTGGAGACTATGGATGGTTTTGAAGTCCCGAGAACTTGGCATGCACAAAACCTGAAGGTTTACTATGTGTAGGGCAGTTGGATACGATTCTCACTTGTCATGATGGAGAGTAGGTTGAAAAGCACCTTGAAGCTTTGCTTAGGATTTATATGTCTTATTATGAAGTTTATTAAGACTTGTGTAAGGGATGAATCCCAAACAATTTTTGAAGCTCAGAGAATTTTTCGAAATATGTTTGAATCTCTATGGCATGGCAATTAAATTAGATGCATGATATGAAAGCCCTATAAAAAGGCCCAATTCAAAAAAAAAAAAGTTAAAACTTGTTGGGCCTGGAAGTATGTCAAGCCCAGATAAGGGCCCCAAATATTCAAAGCCCAGCACCCGGGGTCCAAAAACTGGAAGAAAATATGTATGAGTATTATCTTCAAAAACCAGAAATAAGTCCCAAATCCAAAAAGGATTTGGATAAATGAAGGCCCAAAAACAAGGCCTAATCCTACTTGAATTAGAAAAAAACCCAGTATAGGGATCAATAAATCAAGCCCAGGGTCAATACTAAGTGCCCAATTAAAGATCAAAGCCCAGAAGGGCCCAAGTTGAAACCCAATACAAGGTTTCATAGATCTAGCCCAGGTTTAGGGCAAAGATCAACCCAATAAGAGGTAAGCCCAGAAAAGGGCCCAATTAGCAGAAAATTAAATGGCCCCAAATTAAAGACCAATTTAGGGTGGACCAAAGAAGCCCAGTTAAAAGTAAGGGGCCTAATACAAAAAGCCAGTCAAAAAAGGGGAAGGCCCAAGGTAAAGGCCTGGTTTGGAAAAGGCCCAGGGTCAAAAATAAAGTACCCATAAAAGAATTCAGGCCCAAATCTTAGGCTCAAATTTGAGATTGGAAAAAATCCAGCCCAGACTTAGGGCCCAAATCAAATATGTGGAGTCACAGAAAGTAATATATCCCAAATCCCAGACCCAATTCGATCAGGTTTCATGTTGTATTCATCGTCGAATTAGTTGAGATCGAAAAGGCTTCGACCAAGGCTAGAAAAGGAGGTTAATTCGGTCAAAAATATTTATCAATACCAAAATGTTCCTGAGGAAATAATCATGCCCAGTTGACAACCCAAGTGTTTGAAAAGCCTTGTATGAATCCCACTTGATTTTTAGGAAAAAAGGGTGAAAAGAAGCCTAGCTAAATTTTTGGCCCAAATTGAAAGCCCAGAGTTGGGAGCCCAATTGAAAGGCCTCTGAAGCCCAATAAAAAAGAAGCCCAGCTAAATTTTTGGCCCAAATTGAAAGCCCAGAGTTGGGAGCCCAATTAAAAGGCCTGTGGAAAAGATGGTCAATAAGAAGCGAGCCCAGAAAAGGGCCCAAATAGTTGAAAATCAAAGGCCCAAAAAGGAAAAACCCACTGAATGGTTGGCCCAAAAGAATCTAGGCCCAAATCAAAAAAAAAAAGAGTCCAGCCCAAACATATGGCCCAACTTCAAGATAAAAGGATATGAAAATGATCATTTCTTACTCATTCGACTAGAAATCAAATGAAAACCCTGGTCGAATCAATCCTGCTCAAAAAAGCTTCGATCAAGGCACAATATGGAGGTTAATTCGGTCAAGAAAAGAATCCTGACCAAAAATTCCTGATCGAAAAAGGAAGAAAAGAATATTTTGTTTCATTCGACCAGAATGCCTGAATGATTTCTGACCTTTTCCTGACCCTGTCGACCAGGAAGCAAGGTAAAAACCTGGTCGAATAGAACCTGCCCGAATTTTTGTCGATCTGGGCTTAAAAGAAAGGCTAAATCGGTCAAAAAATGTATTCTGACCGAAAATCCTAGTCGAAGATTTCTGTTCAAAAAAAAAAAAAAAGGGAAAAAATCCTGACCGAAATTCGACCAGGACTTCTGCTCGAAACACTCCTGCTCGAAAAGCTGTCGACCAGGGCAATATGGGGGTTAATTCGACCAGGATCCTGGTCGAATGGATTCCTGGTCGAAAATTATATAGAAAAAAGAAAAAAAAAAGAAAAGGAAGAAAAATCCAGAAAATTAGGATAAATCCCAGAAATTAAGGGAAAAATCCAGAAAATTAGGATAAATCCCAGAAATTAAGGGAAAAATCCAGAAAAATTAGGATAAATCCCAGAAATTAAGGGAAAAATCCAGAAAATTAGGATAAATCCCAGAAATTAAGGGAAAAATCCAGAAAAATTAGGATAAATCCCAGAAATTAAGGGAAAAATCCAGAAATTAGGGAAAAATCCCAGAAAATTAGGGGAAAATCCAGAAGATTAGGATAAATCCCAGAAATTAGGGAAAATCCCAGAAAATTAGGGAAAAATCCAGAAGATTAGGATAAATCCCAGAAATTAGGGAAAAATCCCAGAAAATTAGGGAAAATTCCAGAAAATTAGGGAAAAATTCCTGGAAATTAAGATAATTTCTGAATAAAAGGAAGATTCGTTGTAAATGTGTAGGTCGCTCCACACTTTACGCAAAAACGAAACCCTGTAAGGGAACGAATAGATTTAACTTCTGCGAAACCTAATCAATGTTTCCCAAAAGTTGGGGGGCAAATGATAGGGATAAATAAGTCCTGATTTTATAATTAATGGGCTGCTAGGCCCAATATGAAGATGTATGATATTCAGACTAGAAGGGTTAAGCCTGATGGATCAGATCAGGTCTGGTCGAATAAAAATGGCCCAAAAGCCCTGATTATTAATTAATTTCGTAATTAATTAATAAGGGAAAAATCAGCTGTTGAGAAGAGTCCTGATAAGGATATAAATCCTTATAGATAAGCCTCAAGGGGACCTAAAAGGATAAGGAATCAGTTTCCTACTATCTAGGACTCCAAAGTCCATTCTAATTATGAGACTTGCCCACCAAGTCTCCTATACCAAGTCCAATTCAAGGACCACCAACATCTATATAAGGGGTCTCACCCCACAGATCAGAACTACGTTTTTTGACTTGATCCTTGGCAATCAGCAAGGTACGTAGGCATCTTGTTAAGGCAGATTGAGTCACGAAACACAAGAGCAGTCAAATCGAGCCTCGAAGCTCACGTTCCTTAGTATTAAATACAGCAATTATATATATTAGTTTTTAATCCATAACATAGAGCAAAAGGCACAAGTGAGGGTCAATAGGTTTTGGATAATTTAGGAAAGGCACATTGAGTTAGGAAGCCCAAATTTGAAGACTTTGTTTAGTTAGCGACCAAGTGACTTAAGTGGTGAGTCGAGATCATCCAAGCCTAGTGTGGCATTATGGTGTATATGATGTTATTTGGTATTAATATACGATATGTGATTATGTGGCTATGTGTGTACATTTGAAAATATAATGGTGGATATGAATTAAGTGCGTATAGGCCTAAGTGCCATCCATGTTTAATTTCGGGTTGTAAATAGGTTAAGATGGTAAGAATATATTATAATGAGGATTATTATTATTTATGTAGGATCTCGAGACGAGGGAAAACTTGCCATAAAAGTCGAGTGAAGCTCCAGTTGTTGCTCCTACCAGTCAGACCAGACCAGTCTATCTCAAGGCAAGTGATTCAACTTGACCTTCGTATTTACTGTAAACAGTTCATATATATATCGATGCAATTATCCTGAGTCATTTTGATATATTTAAATCAAGCGTATCTTTTGTTTATCTTTGAGTTACATAGAGATGCCATGAACCCTCGAGTACGTATTGCAAGTAGTTCAAAAGTCTTTCATGATAGTTTAATGCCATGATAAAATAGAGATTTGTTATAATACTTTATTGATCCTTTTGATTATCATGCTATTGATCCCTGAGAAATCTTGATATTGCACCCTGATACTTTGATTCAACTCTTGAAATAACCTCGATAGAAACTTTATCTTGATACCTAAAAGCCAATCATTTCTTAAATTCATTCATGATTGTTTGATAACCCTATCCTTACCCTAAAGCTTGATACCCTGTTATATCTTGAGCTGATGATCACTTTCTTTATATTTTAACACCTCTATCCTATTGGAACCAGTGATGCTTATCTTCTTGATGTTCTAATACCTATACCTTGTCTACAACCATTGCTTTAAGCCTAGTTTGGCATTACTCTTTCATATTATCCAATAGCCTTGCTCAATTTCCTTGTCAAAGTTCTTGTTTATGGAAACCTCTCAATTACCCTAATATAGTAAAGTCTAGTGGATCATGGCCCTGAGATTTAGTGTCATATTTCCAGTGTTTCAAGTTGATCTATAATCCCTTGATAAAAATGATTACAGTCGAAAGAGATTTTGTTATAAATCGGCATCAGTTTTTGAAATGATTAAAATGTGGATTTTTCAGTCCCAAAGGGGGATAAATGTTTTCTTTGAATGGTGGATCTGGACTGAGACGCGAGTCCTTTCCACACTTATATTAGGCTTAAAAGTTGCCTAGGGATTCCCAATAATGTTTTAGAACCCAGCGAGGTTCGGGATTACTTCGCGGCTGATCACCGGCTGTAATCCGTAGCGTCATAAAATGATTTTGATTAAGAATGATTTTAAAATTGTTTTGATGCAAGCAAAATGATGCCAACTCACATAAGTTTTATCTCTCGTTATCATTGATTATGTCTTTCCATTGTCATTCCTAAAGGTATATCTTGATTTATGTTTTGCGTTGTACTGTTAGCACTTGTTGAGCTTTTGGCTCACTTCTTGCTTTACCCTGATATTACAGCTAGCAGCTATGGTTAGATTCAAGCAGACTGCCCGTAAGACCTGTGATGCTGATGCTTATGTTCGAGCTCAGGTAGAATAAGTAATAATAGCTGTGAGGATTCGGTATTTGTAATCAGATGTAATAGCTGGTAGTGATGGGCTGTTCCAAACCCTAAACTATAAGATCTTGGATTGGTTGTGTATCCTTCATTAAAATGATGTAATAGCTATATTTATTTTTCTGTTTAAGTTGGGGGTGTGACAGGTATATAATGAAAATGTGGATTGTTGAGGATTGTGACGTCGATTATAATCGACGGGTAGTCTTGTAAATAAAGAAGTTGCTGCCAAAATTTTCTAAAATATATTTGTAAACGTACATAAGTATATTCTATGTGTTACCCTATTTATGTTCGGGATATGTGATTACATGATTATGTGTATAATAATAATACGAGTCGGGTTGTCGGATTTGGGTTATTAGGATTTGAGGATATCAAGCATGTCGGTATAACTAATTAGGGTATTCTGTAATTATAGATCCCAGTCGAGTTGTTCCAGGATCAAAGTCAGCGTGAAAGCTACTTAGGGTTTTGTAAAGCGTTGCAAGGCAAGTACCCCTGACCATTCTTTTATGGTTCAGTGTATATGAATAGCTAAATGTTTTACTTTCGTAATGGGAAAGAAACGTTTTAAGTTAAGTATCCCCTGTAGTTATAATTCACTATTTTTAAATTGTTTTGGGAAAAAGTAACTTCGAAAGGTACCTATCTCGAATGGAATGATTTGTGAAACGGATTTTATATATGTGCTGTTAAATAAATGACTTTGAAAATGAGATAGGTACAAGTATTTTGAAAATTGGATAAAACGGTCAGATATGGGATACATTTGGGCCAGAGTAGGCCTATTGAGGTGGCGTAAGAGGCTAACTCGGTTGCGCGCACTATAAAAGCGATTAGTCCAGCAGGTCAGAGACCTAGCTAGTCTTTGAGTTCCGGAACAGGTAAATGGGATGGCAGTTAGAGCCGTCTGGTGTTGATAGCCTGATCAGCTGTCTTCACATATCCGCTATGTATCTGATTTGGATTTGTGAATTATAAGAAAGCATGATTTATTGATACAGCGGTTTTATAAAATGATTAGCATGCTAAAATTGGACTCTGGTATTACGCAGCACACTACTATGTTGTTTTCCCAAAGCATGCTAATTAGTGATATCCAGTTGCTTTGATTATCATTATGAAATGTTGATATTATGATTACAGCTCTGTTCCCGTTATTGTTACACTATTGTTTTAATCAGTTATTCATATTTGGTACTGCTGAGCGATTATGCTCACCCTTGCAAACTGTTATGTATATTTCGCAGATGCCTAGAAGATCAGTCAGACCGACCCGTGTTCCTGCCCCTACTGGACCTGGCTCCTCTGAGGTAGTTTGTATCAGACCATGAGGTCTGAGGAGTTGCTGAATAAAGTTAGTGTGTCTTAGATATTGAATAAAGAGTTTGTAATAATGAGAACCTGAATTATACTTGAACCTGGATCGGATCTTGGTTCGGGGTCAAGTTAGTATATTTTAATAATAATTATGTTGTTTATATTTTTGGTAATTGTGTTTAGTGACGTCAACTCCTGACCCCGGGGTTGAGGCCGTCACAGTTGGTATCAGAGCTACAGGTTCAAGTCCCTGATTCAGGTTAGGGATTGTGTCAAGTAGGTGATAACGTGAGTCTTTAAGTGTAAGTCAGCATCTCATATAGAGGAGCAACCCTTTAGAGTCAGTCGAGGGTTCCGACGGTGTTTCCCTGGCATCTATTAAATGTTTTGATAGAATTGCCTTGACCTGGTTGTGTCTTGTCTGTATAATATTATGTTGACAGTGGCCTATTGCAATTTCGAGCTCTCCATCTCGGGAGAATCCTTCTGATTCGGATAGCTCAGATTCTGAGAGACCTCTTGATGCTGTTACCGAGGAGACCCCTATGCCTCCTCCACCAGTCCCTTCTTTTATGCCTCGATACATCCCTGGATCTGGTCCTCGTCCCCGTTAGGTACGTAGGTCTGTGTCTGCCGTCAGGGATTTCCCTCCCGGCTGCGGTCCCAGTTCTTCCATGATGAGACCTGCGATACCTCCTGTGGCCCCTAGTAGTACTTCTTCACTGATTCCTTATCATGTCCATAGGGCGGTGAATACTTCCTTTATCAGAGATCAGAGTCCAGAGTTTGCTGCCCAGTTGGACCAGGTACCTATTGCACCATTTCAGGGTATTTCTGCCCCTTCCCCTGAGGTACGAGCCCGTGTGAGAGCATTGACCCAGATGGCTGTAGAGAGGGCTAGATCTGTTGACCGTTTCATTAGTTCAGAGTTCAGAGCTGTACAGTATCAGGACCTGGTGAACTGGCTAGTGTTTGAGCTAGGTTCCTTTGGTGGCAGTGGTAATGGCTAGACAGAGCTGCAGTAGAGGGATGCAGAGCTCAGAGTTGACCTCCAGGAGTTCTGCAGTTGTTTACCTTGTATATGTACATTATGTTGTTATAGGTTGTAGTAGGCGAGGCTGTTATAACAGCCAATTGTGGTGTGTATTCGGATGGTTCTTTTTAGTTGGATTTTCAGTTGTACTAGTTGGATTCTGTTGGTTACTGTAGTTCAGCTGCTTTATATTATTGTTCAGTTTTTATATATTGTGCATTGCTATTATTGTTGTTATTATTATTGTTGTTTCTGTTGCTGGCATTTTTTTAGACTATTATCATTCACTCAGGACGGATCCAATTATAATGGGGGATGAGAATATTGTCTTAGTGGCAACGCTCTCCTGATGCATAAATATAAACTGCTGGAGCAATCTATTTTCTTATATATGACTGTTATGTTTCAGGAGATGCCACCAAAGAGAAATTCTCAGCTCAATAACGGATCTGCTGGGGATCCTTCCATGAGTGATTTGATGAACTTGTTGAGTCAGCAGACTGTACAGCTGGCCCAACAGCAACAACAATTCCAGCAACAGCAGCAACAATTGCAACAGCAACAACAACAACAATAGCAGCTCATACAGCAACAACAACAGCAAATCTAACAGCAGCAACTACAAATTCAACAACAGCATGAGATGAGAGGGGCAAATCAAGGTGTTAGTTTTAAGTCTTTTCAAGCAGTGAAGCCCCCAGAGTTCAAAGGAGAAGTAGATCCTGTCGCTGCCAGGATATGGTTAAAGGAAATGGAAAAGACGTTTGCGCTCACCAAGGTGAGTGAGGATTTAAAAACTGATTATGCTAGTTATTTTCTGAGGAATGATTCGAATTATTGGTGGGAATCTACGCGAGCCTTAGAAGGAGAAGGTCCAGTTCCCTGGACCAGATTTACAGAATTGTTTTTGGAAAAATACTTTCCAGCTTGTCTCCAAAGTCAAATGGAGATGGAATTTTTGGAGCTGAAACAAGGAAATAGGAGGGTCACAGAATATGAAGCGAAGTTTACGAAGTTGGCCCGTATAGCACCGGAATATGTGAGTTCAGAAGCTCATCGAGCAAAGCGGTTTTAACAAGGGTTGAAGCCAGAAATAAGGAGTGGAGTTGTAGCCTTACAGCTTAAGACTTATACTTCGGTAGTCCAGGCTGCCTTGGTGATAGAGAGTGATCAGAAGTTAGCTGCAAAGGAGCAGGGTGAGAAGAAGAGGAAATTTGAAACTGGACTTGCAAAGTCAGAATCAGGAATAGCAAGTCGAAAGTTCCAGCATTGGTTTGGCAAGAATAAGAATAAAAATTTTAAAGGGCAGAACTTTCCCCAAGTTAAGCCCGGTACAACATCAGTTAACTCTGCCCCGACGAGGATGAGTAAGCCAGTGATTGATTGTAAGACGTGTGGGAAAAAGCACAGTGGACAGTGCTGAGAGAATGTTAATTGTTTTAAATAAGGACAGAAAGGTCACTATTCCACGGAGTGTAAGTCTGAGATTCAAGGAGTTACTTGTTTTAGTTGCGGCAAAGTGGGACACGTAGCTAGGAATTGCAAGTCAGTGACTCAAGGTAATGTTGGAAAGAGTGTGTCCCAAGGACCAGCAACCAGTACTGCTAGAGCTAGGACTTTTAAGATGACCCAGAAGTCTCCAGTTCATGACTCCGATGTGGTTGCAGGTACGCTTATTTTTAATTATGTGCCTGTTAACGTTTTGTTTGATTCGGGAGCGTCCAAATCTTTTATATCTGTGAATTGTGTGAATAAAATGCAATTGATGTTAGAAGACCTAGACGAACCTCTAACCATAGAAGTGGCTAATAAAGTTAAAGTGCTTGTAAAACAATTTTGTCCTAGATGTTCCCTAGAAATTTCAGGGCATATGTTCCCTGTTGACTTAATACCCTTCGAGTTGGGAGACTTTGAAGTTATTTTAGGTATGGATTGGTTGTCTCGATATAGGGCAAATATTGATTGTAAGAAAAAGAGAGTTGTTATGTACACCTCAGATAATAAAAGGATCAGTTACCAAGGGCAGAGGCAAGATAGGAAGTTCCTCTCAGTGATACAAGCAAAAAGATTGCTGAAACAAGGATGTGAAGCGTACTTGGCTCATGTGGTGGATACGAAGAAAGAGACCCCTATTTTGGATGAAATCCCTATAGTAAGAGAATTCCCTGACGTTTTCCCAGAAGAATTACCAGGATTGCCACCTGATCGTGAGATAGAGTTTTCCATTGATTTGATACCTGGAGCTGGACCAGTTTCCAAGGCTCCATACAGAATGGCCCCGATGGAAATGAAAGAATTGGCTAAGCAACTTCAGGAATTATTGGATAAAGGAGTTATTCGACCTAGTGTTTCCTCGTGGGGTGCTACAGTGTTATTTGTGAAGAAAAAGGATGGAAGTATGAGATTGTGCATTGATTATAGAGAGTTGAACAAATTGACAATAAAGAATAAGTATCCCTTACCACGAATCGACGATTTATTTGATCAGCTTAAGGGAGCATGTTACTTCTCAAAGATTGATTTAAGATCTGGCTACCACCAACTAAAGATAAAGCCGGAAGATATCCCCAAAACCGCATTTTGAACAAGGTATGGCCATTATGAGTTTCTAGTAATGTCGTTTGGATTGACGAATGCGCCAGCAGCTTTCATGGATTAGATGAATAGGGTATATAAGGAGTATTTGGATAAATTTGTTATTGTATTTATTGATGACATCTTCATATATTCGAAGAATCAAGAAGATCACGCAGTACATCTGCAGATTTCCCTTCAAAAGCTAAGAGAAAAGCAATTGTATACTAAGTTTTCTAAGTGTGAGTTTTGGCTGACGGAAGTACAGTTCCTTGGTCACGTAATAAGTAAATAAGGTATCAAAGTAGACCCGATAAAGATTGAAGCCGTATCAAAATGGGAGCAACCAAAGACACCAACGGAAATAAGAAGTTTTCTTGGATTAGCAGGATATTATCGAAGGTTTGTGAAAGATTTCTCGAAGATTGCATCCCCACTAACTAAGTTGACCAGAAGAATGAGAAGTTTGTTTGGACGGAAAAGTGTGAAAATGTAATAACCCCAATTTTTGGAAATTTTTGAAACCCTTATGAATAGTGTTTTTGCTGAATGAGAAAAATTTTCATGCCACGCTATGTAGGGGTTCTGTTATTGATCTTATGGAATATTATTAGTACTCTATGTGGTATATAAGTGTATGTAAAGATCGTCAGAATCCAATTCCGAACACTTTGATTTTTCCCAGAAATCCAATAGATACGGAAAGAATTGAGTATAAGGTAACAGGATAAAAGGATTTAAATTAAAGGATTATAATAGAGGATCATAAAAAGGAATTTAATGTATTGAGAAAGGTTAAGGGAACCTAAGTAATAAGATCCCGGGTATGATCCCTCGAACGATAAACGAAAATGAAAGTTAAGCGAACCGTATAACAGATCAGCGGTCATTAGGCAAACAATTAAAAGCTAATCAAAGGGATTAGTGGGGGTGATGTCATCCAACCAATAGAAAGAGGACAAAGGAGGGGTGATGACATCACAAAGTGATGTAGGCATGACATAGAAGGGAAGGAAGTGTGGTTGAATTATAACCACACAAAATCAAGGTTAATTAAGTCATTAACCAAAAACAACACAAAAAAATCAACCAACCAAGCAAATCATTTCATTTTCATCAAACAAAACACAAAAACCTCTTTCTTCCCAAGCTAACTCTCGGCTTCTTTCTTAAAATTTGAAGATCCAAGCTCCACCACTTACTATTTAGCAAGGTAATTATCTAAGCTTCCCCATGGATAGTTACATACTTCCTATAAGTTTAAGCTTCTAATTCCAAGCCAATCTTTTTCTATAAATCAAGGAAGAAGATGGTGAATAGTAACCTTCAAGAAATAACTTTAGTTTTCTTGAATTTTTATGAAAGATTAAGGTGATACAAGCAAGGATCAAGGTTCTTTAGGCATTCAAAGCTCTTGTGTTGTGTTAAAAAGCTTCAAGGAAGGTATAATCTCTTAACCAAGCTTTGTTATTGAATGTTAAGAGTATAATATGAGTATTTTAGTTCATGAGAGGCTTGATGGTTGTGTATGTAGAGATTAGTGAGTTTTGGGATGTTGTTGGATTGGTAAATGTTGTTGTTTTGATTAAAAGAACTTAAGTATGATTAAAGTTAAGCTTAGGCATAAGTATGAATGATTAAATTGAATTGGTTGGGGTTGTTATGATGTGAAAAGGATGGATGTTGGTTGTATGTTGGATTTGAGGTTGATTTGGGATGGTTTTGAATGGTTTAAAATTGGGAAATCGCGTAAACATAGCCGTCGTAACGTCCGATTTTCTTTGGACTGTTTTTGTGCATAGCATTAGGACCCGAGAACCCCCTGCTAGATTATGACCACTGCCATGTTTAGATAACTCATGTTACGAGCTTTGTTTTGATATGTAGTTCGTTCGATTCAGATGCACGGTTTAGGAGAAACGACCGTTTCAAGTAACGGCGTTTCGCGAACGAAACTTTTCCCCTCGCCTTACTTTGAAACATAGGTTAAAGACCAAAAAGGGTTAATTAATGTATGAAACATTTATGGTAAGTGTTTTAGGCAGTTGGTAAGATACTCGCGAAGGAATCGCTTTAAAACTCGTAAAGGTTAAATTATTAAAAATGGTGGAGCCGAGGGTACCCGAGTGACTTAAGCGAATCAGTGAGCGCAAAACAAGCGTTAGAGTCTAAGTTAGTTAAAGTATAGATTTACAAGTGATTTTGGTTTAATTCTAACTTACTTGTTGTTTATAGGTTACCAGACTCGTCCCGATCCTTTTATCACCCCAAGTCGCTCAGGCAAGTTTTCTACCCGTTATAACTGTTGTTGTGATGAATATATGTATTTGCATTATCTTGTGATAGATGCATGTTGGTTAATTAGCAAATGTTGCAATATATTGAAGCATGCTACTATGGTATATATATATATGCATGCCTGTTTCGTATTCTTTCCATATATATCTGTTGATTCAGTTGATAATACCTATGCTAGAGGATAGCGGTAAATTGCATATACCCTTAGTACAGGGACCCAAAGGTGAAAATATTTTCTAAAACCGGGAGTCGAGGATCCCGAGTAGATTTTGTATATATGGATATATATATATATATATATATATACTTATATATATATATATATGGTCATAGTTTTCAAAACTATTAATCGAATAAGGTTTATTCGATTACTTTAACTTTATTTTATTATTGAAAATTATTTCGAATATTATTCGAAGGCGTATGACTCCTTTATATTAAATGAATATTATTTTGAATATTCATTCGAGGACTTATGAATCCTTTTATTTTATTAATGGATATTATTTTGAATATTCATTCGAGGGCTTATGACTCTTTTATATTATTTATTGAATATTATTTGAATATTCATTCGAGGGCTTATGACTCAGTTTATATTATTTAATGAATATTATTTGAATATTCATTTGAGAATCTATGACTCCGATTATTTGCTGAGGTATATTCTTTATTTTATTAAAGAATAAGGTGTCAATAATCAAACTTATTTTCGATTATTCAAATAAAGATAATACTTTCATATAAGTATATCTTTGGTTATTTAATACTCGTTTCAAGTATAAGTTTTAATACTTCTACTTCAATTATTTTTATAAAGATTATTCTTTATGGGAATATTATTTAAATAATAATATTCAGTCATTTTCTAAATATTCTGGGGACTGATTTACTTCATTAAATCAGCTTTACTCCAAACACTCTATAAAGTGTTTTCGAGTCTTCAAAATGATTTTTAAAAGTTAGAGCGGATCCCAAAACTCATTTTTATATTTAAGATCTTCCTTTTTAAGGGGATTTAAATACTCGCTCAAAACCTGAGGGATCCGGCTCTGTGGTGTATTTTATATTCGCAACACGGTTGCAGTTTTGGTAAATGAATTGATTACTTACCCAACGTTCGGGAAGTAAGTCCATCTATTGAGTTGGCATAAGCAACATGGGCTCAGTGGGCGTCCATGATAGTGTAAGTGGCTCAGTGGGAGTCCATCAAATGCATAAGTGGCTGAGTGGCAGTCCAGCATAAGGTCCTATTGAGACCAGGGTGATGACCAGTGGGGAATTCGTCCATCTACTAGTAGAAAAGGTTACTTATGGGTATCTTTGCCTGATCAGCAAGATATCTGGTTTATGCCAAAATTCTTTCCTTTCCAAATTTATTAGATATTGCAATTCTGTTCATACTTTACATGACAGAGGTTTTCAGGAAATGTATATATATATATAGGTGTATATATATGTCGGGACTTAATGAAGTATCTCGTAACTTCATTATTTATAATGATATTCAAAGATTGAATCTATTCAAATCTTGTCTTGTAGTCTCATCTATGTGATGAACTTTTGAAAATAATTATAACTTGAACGGTGGTAGTTCAAGTAGTATTTGGGAAAGATATAAGTATATTGGGGTATCTTGTAACTTCATCTTTTAAACTTATATCTAATTAATAATTGTCTTATGAATGACAAAGATTTTCAGAAAAACGTTGAGACAAGGTTAGATATATGAGATCACCTTGCAACGATATTTTTTTATACAGTTATACACTGGGACTTTGTGTATATTATGCATGGAAGAGGACTTCCAATATTTTGAAAAGTATATATGTATATATACTGAATATTTTGCGACTTCATCGCATTAAGATATCAAACTTGGTTCATTTCTTTTGACCAAGACTTTCATGAGTATTATGAGTAGGCTCATATATTGTAAATCATTATACATATTATTTTGGTGGGCTTGCTGCTCACCCTTGCTTTATTTCTTCATCACACAACAACAGTTAGGAAAGATGGCCAGACTCCAGCAGACCCAGCGCAAGCGCGTGGGAAGCGTTCCGCGTCTTCCCGATGATGTTGTGGCTGCTATAGCTGCAGAGGTAGATCTATTGGTAGATCAGGCATTCTACTTTTGAGAATCAATTATGTATAATTATAACTTGTGGCAGATAATGGCAATTAACTGTAAATTTATCAAGTAATCATTTTGGGTTATAATAACTTTTAAATTGTGGATTCAAAGACTTGTACTTATTTAAATTTCATCTCTGAGACTATAACGGGTTGTGGTGTGTGTTAGTGTGGGGTCACAGCATAAGGTTATTATTATTAATTAAGTGAAGTGATATTGTGGAAAGAAAGACCGTGACGACCCGGATCCCCGACCCCGGATCTGGGGGTGTTATAGAAATGGTATCAGAGCTAAGCGTTATAAACCTCAGAGATGATGGGACGTTAAGATAATAAGTTAACTAAGATAATAAGAACTCTTGCCAAGTTCATAGTCGGGCTACCTAACGTAGCACTGACAGTTAAAACCCTTATGGGAACCCTTATAAATATCGTGATAGGAGCGTAGTTCATTATCGTATATGGTAGCGGGACTCCGAACCCTGAGGTTGAGGAGCAACATCGCGATGATATTTTATTACTAATTGGAGATCGGATTATGGATCCGATAGAGTGTCCTAATGCAGGACCGGATGATGTTGATATTGAGGATTTAGCGATTGAGGATGTTGTCCTAGAAGGGATAGTTGTTGAGGAGGATCCCATGGAGGATCCTGACAGGATTGGATAAAGGACCACTGATGAATTGATGACCATGGTTTGGTCGACTACCAGAGGTAGGATTGGCCGGTCACTACCGAAGGTTTGTTCAAGTTGTAAAGATAGTAGCCCCTTTAACGCGGCTTACTCGTAAGACTGAGAAGTTCGAATGGACAGAGAAATGCGAGAACAGCTTTCAAGAACTGAAGCAGAGGTTGGTGATGGCCCTTATGCTGGTGTTGCCGGATGGAAAAAGAGATTTTGTGAAGTATAGTGATGCTTCGCACAAGGGCTTAGGGTGCGTGCTTATGCAGCACGGTAAGGTAATCGCGTACATGTCAAGACAATTAAGGTAATATGAAATTCGATATCCCCGCTCATGAGCTTAGGCTCGTGGCAATAGTTTTACCCTAAGGATTGGAGGCACTACTTGTATGGAGAGAAGTGCGAGAATTACCTAAGCCATAAGTGCTCTAGTACATTTTCACGCAGAAAGAGCTCAACATATGCCAGAGGAGGCAGTTAGAGCTAATCAAGAATAATGATTGGGAGATTCTTTATCATTCGGGGAAAGCCAATATGGTAGCTGATGCCCTTAGTAAAAAGGAGAGACTTAAGATGATAATGTCTTTTGGAGAGTTTATAAGAGATTTTGAGAAAATGGAAATAGAAGTGAAGGTAACCGGAGCCGGTACTGAAAAGCTGTTTGAGATTGCAATACAGCCCGAATTATTGGAAAAGATCATATTGTGCCAGAAAAAGTTATGAATGAAGGCAGAGAGCCAACAATTAGATAAAAGATTAATATCGAGAAAGATGATAAGGGAATAATGAGGTATTCCTATAGAATTTGGGTTTCGAAAGTTCAAGAGCGTAAGGATGAGAACTTAGATGAGAGCCATAGTTTGAGGAATAAGATTTAGAGCAAACCCTGAACGTGATAGTCAGGGAGGTCGCCATCAAGATAGAAGGAACCCATGACATAATGGAGTGGAAAATGAGGATTTTAAATTAAAAGATGACCCCAATTATGGGGAGTAGGATGAAACATTTCATACTAAGGAAACAGAAAGTCGAGTAAGGAAAGGAGACCCGAGACGGTACTCCTATACGGCAATTCATGGACCTGTCTAAAAAGAACTTAGACTATTATCCCCAACCACCACCCTGAGGAGACAGTGCGGTGAGAAATTCTTTCAGGACCTTTAAGTCGCTAAGCTCTCAGAGTTCCATGGAACAAGCTGACCCAGCCGAGGCAAGAGCCTGGCTAAAGGAAATAGAGGAATCATTTGAGATTCTAAATGATTGACGGATCACAAAAGACTGTTTTTATCACTTACCCTCCTAAGAGAGAGACCACCCGCCGGTGAAAGGCCAAGGAAGGCACGGAGCAAGAGATTATAATAAACTGATTTAAGTTCAGTCAATTGTTTTTGGGAAAGTAATTCCCAAAGATAAGGAGATAGTGTAAAAGCTTTAGAGCCAGAACAAAGGCAGACGAGTATGATAAATTATGAATCTAAGTTGTAAAAGTTATCAAGATTCGCTCTGAGGACACGAATCCAGAATGACGGGATGTTTGAAATCAATGCTTATGTTGTGTTGGTTTAAAAAAAATGGTAAGAGAAAGGAAAATAAAAAGAAACTGAAGTGGAAAGGAATACAAGGGCAATAGAGTTGAGGTATGATAAGGGAGTTGGGTATGAGGAAACCCTAAAGACTCGTAGCAATAGAAATAGAAAAGTATGTAATCGTCAGGATGAAGGTGATTCACCATGAGTTAAAATAGATGGTTGAAGGTGTAAGAGATACATATATTTATCCCCTGTAAGTTGGGAGGATTCGAGGAAACCTTTAGATAGTTCGAAGGATAAATAATAAGACGCGGATAGACTAAGGAGACAAGAAAGTAGGAAAGTTGGATGAAGGAAGTGACCTTCAATAATGTGAAATGTAAGACCGGTGGCTCGATACCCAGAAAGGGAGGCGCCAGGTATGAGAGATATCCCAACATTGAGGTGACTGTTGAGATAAACAACGAAAGTAAATAAGGAATTATTAAGAAGAAGTTCACGTTGAACATGACCAATATCTTCCAGAACATCCATGTTATTGTTACCAAGTTAGGCAAGAAAAGCGGATGACCATTGTTATCTTTTGGAGGCCATATGGATTGACCTCAATTTGAATAAGGATGCTATTATGAAATTAGGCATAGACTATCGAGGTGGGAATGACGAATAAGATAATCTATCAAGGATATATGACTAGATTTGTCCATGGAAGGATGCAAGTACCTTTTTAAAGGAGGGATTAAGGATATAACTTCGATAACTTGGGATGAACCATAGGGGGAATGCATGAAGGTTGGCATTTCACCCTTAATAGGGATAGTATGAGTTTTGACAGTATGAATTGGAAAATATTAAGGTAATGATGACCTTTAAGTATCAGTGGAGAAAATTTTTCAGAAACATATAGATAATGGTTCTAGTATTAGTATAGGGTATGTTGATATGCCCTGTATCTAGGGAATACAGGAGGAACGAATCAAGGATAACCTTAGAGGTTTTATAAGGAGAAAAGTAATATTCAAAATTTTCAAGAATAGAAATGTTGATAAAGGAAATATGACGTAATTATAATGTTGCCAAGTGGGGCACGTGTTAAACCACGAGAAAGTATGGATCAAACCAGTAATGGTCGAAATTATTCAGGGCAATTAGGACTTAAGATAAAAGATATTCTAATTATGATTGAGAGTCAGTCATGACAGTGATTAACCTCTAAAGACTGAGGCAACAACTTATGGAAAAATGGTGATTTTTTTTTTACTTATCAGATGTTAAGGAAAACATCTTCACATAAGCTGTGATTGAAATGAGGTAGAAAATTTAGTTGAAGGTGGTTAAAAGACATTGATTATAAGGAACTATTACTATCAGGGAAGGCCAAAGAGGTGGCCAACACTTTAAAGATAAGAGGATAATTATAGGCGCTCATGCGAGAGGAATACAGTGATGATGGTTAAAGCTGTGAAGGTTGTATTATGGTTTGGAAGATTGACATTCCTTCTGATGACTGTGCAATACCCGACCGTAATAGTAGTTGGTAAAGGTTTAATTCGCGTAATCGCCATGAGCGGGCTATCTATCTCAGAAGATCCTATCTTGAGATAAGCCAGGACCATGTTTCAAAAAGGACTAAACAAACCTTTGAGTTAAGTCTTCTATTTAAGGCATATGATTAAAAATGGTATTAACCTGCTATCGTTGCTTTGATTGAAACTCTTCTGCAATTTTATCTGCTTCATGTCATGAAAGTACGTCAGAGTTTGGAGTGTTCTCCATGAATCATGAATGGTGATTATGTTATCTCCTTAGAAGGATTTGATACGACATGTATGGACTCCGTATGGTTAGCTATTAAGACTTCATGGAAAATGAATGACTACAGTAGGTCAGTGGTGGACCATGGTAAGGCAGCAATGATTATGCGAGTATTAAGCTGATTACAATCGTGAGAGTTGTATTCGAATGGGTGTTGAGATTGAGTACCACTAATCGGGTCGTGGTAGTGTATAAGTTATCATTGATAGACTAATTAAGTAGAGTATCTACCTAGTGAATAATTATTCTTTCTTATCAATAGAGAGTCGTATTATTATACGAGGAAGGTTGCGGTGCAAGCTTAGAATTCTAGTAACGATGATGTATAGAATGAGATCCCAGATTCGATTTTTGATGTCGAGGGAGTTTCAAAGGTGATTATGTATAAGCTCGAGGAAGAGTGTGGGTCCATAGAATGATGGACGGGATAGCGAAAATATTTAGGCATGGGAAATACGAGGCTATAATGCTTAATGTTGATTTATATACGTATATGAATTGTTCTCCTATGACAAACCTCTATAGTTCAGAGGTAGGTTCCAAGCCAGATATTTTGTGGCAGTATATTTTTTTTCACATATACAGTTCTCTTCAATTCGTTCTTTTCTCTTCTTTTCATTTCATGTAAGCTGAGAAGAACAACCCTTCCAGAAAGGGGAGGTATTGCCGAATGACTATCTATCTGTGTGATAGAAGCCTAGTAGGATACCAGCTATTGTTTAATCGCTGGTCAAGTACTAAAGGCTGGCCACCTTCTGTACTAACTAAGCGATATAACAAGTGTTCATGATCATAGTGATCTCTCAACAAATTCCTTTACTTCTATTTGATTGATCAAATTTTGGAAAATAGAAACAACTGAAAAAGGAGTAATAAAGTGGTGGTAGTATGCGGAATGGGAACACATTCGTGATACTAAGGTTGACGTGGTTATTAAAAGGTTATAGAACGCTAACGAGCAAAAGTATAACCAGTATAATATTAGGAACGGAAGGTAGTAGCGATTACGAACTGGAAAAGAATGGGTATTGAGAAGCAGAAGCTCTAATGCTAAAAGCTATAATGAGAGTCTGTGCAATAGACTTGAAAGAAATTGGAATGATCGCTTAACACGGATTGAGTTTTCTTACGACAATAGATCATATGTCATTATCGAGATGTCGCCTTATGAGATCCTTGAGGGAAGACAATGTCGATCTCCCTTATGTTAGGATGAAGTTGTAGAGCGCAAGATGCTCGGACCCGCAGTAGTCCAAAGGACCAAGGATATGATAGATCTAATCAGAGGACGGCTGGTAGTAGCCCAAGATGGACATGATAAGTATATTGATTTGACATGAAAGGATAAAGAGTATGAAATAGGGGACCTAGTAATAATAGGTATCCCTTGGAAAGGATTGATGAGGTTCGGAAAGAAAGGAAAGCTAAGTCTACAATTTGTTGGACCCTTGGATATATTAAGACGTTTGGGAAGTTAGCATATGAGCTAGCCCTAACCCCGAACATGTAGCAGGTCGTAACGTGTTTCACGTATCAATGTTAAGGAAGTGTAATTCAGATGCCAGATAAATAGAGGCATATGAGCGCATAGATATGCAACCCGACGTAACCTATATGGAGCAACCAGGAAGGGTTATAGAGTGAAAAGGAACAAGTGCTTAGGAGAAGGATTATCAAACTAGGCAGATTTTGGTGGTAGAACCACAATGTGGGAAAATTGACTCGAGAGTTAGAAAGTGTAATGCTAAGCAAGTATCCCCATTTATTTTCTATCTGATTCCGGGACGGAATCCTTTTAAGGAGGGGAGACTGTAATAACCCCAATTTTTGGAAATTTTTGAAACCCTTATGAATAGTGTTTTTGCTGAATGAGAAAAATTTTCATGCCACGCTATGTAGGGGTTCTGTTATTGATCTTATGGAATATTATTAGTACTATATGTGGTATATAAGTGTATGTAAAGATCGTCAGAATCCAATTCCGAACACTTTGATTTTTCCCGGAAATCCAATAGATACGGAAAGAATTGAGTATAAGGTAACAGGATAAAAGGATTTAAATTAAAAGATTATAATAGAGGATCATAAAAAGGAATTTAATGTATTGAGAAAGGTTAAGGGAACCTAAGTAATAAGATCCCGGGTATGATCCCTCGAACGATAAACGAAAACGAAAGTTAAGCGAACCGTATAACAGATCAGCGGTCATTAGGCAAACAATTAAAAGCTAATCAAAGGGATTAGTGGGGGTGATGTCCTCCAACCAATAGAAAGAGGACAAAGGAGGGGTGATGACATCACAAAGTGATGTAGGCATGACATAGAAGGGAAGGAAGTGTGGTTGAATTATAACCACACAAAATCAAGGTTAATTAAGTCATTAACCCAAAAACAACACAAAAAAATCAACCAACCAAGCAAATCATTTCATTTTCATCAAACAAAACACAAAAACCTCTTTCTTCCCAAGCTAACTCTCGGCTTCTTTCTTAAAATTTGAAGATCCAAGCTCCACCACTTACTATTTAGCAAGGTAATTATCTAAGCTTCCCCATGGATAGTTACATACTTCCTATAAGTTTAAGCTTCTAATTCCAAGCCAATCTTTTTCTATAAATCAAGGAAGAAGATGGTGAATAGTAACCTTCAAGAAATAACTTTAGTTTTCTTGAATTTTTATGAAAGATTAAGGTGATACAAGCAAGGATCAAGGTTCTTTAGGCATTCAAAGCTCTTGTGTTGTGTTAAAAAGCTTCAAGGAAGGTATAATCTCTTAACCAAGCTTTGTTATTGAATGTTAAGAGTATAATATGAGTATTTTAGTTCATGAGAGGCTTGATGGTTGTGTATGTAGAGATTAGTGAGTTTTGGGATGTTGTTGGATTGGTAAATGTTGTTGTTTTGATTAAAAGAACTTAAGTATGATTAAAGTTAAGCTTAGGCATAAGTATGAATGATCAAATTGAATTGGTTGGGGTTGTTATGATGTGAAAAGGATGGATGTTGGTTGTATGTTGGATTTGAGGTTGATTTGGGATGGTTTTGAATGGTTTAAAATTGGGAAATCGCGTAAACATAGCCGTCGTAACGTCCGATTTTCTTTGGACTGTTTTTGTGCATAGCATTAGGACCCGAGAACCCCCTGCTAGATTATGACCACTGCCATGTTTAGATAACTCATGTTACGAGCTTTGTTTTGATATGTAGTTCGTTCGATTCCGATGCACGGTTTAGGAGAAACGACCGTTTCAAGTAACGGCGTTTCGCGAACGAAACTTTTCCCCTCGCCTTACTTTGAAACATAGGTTAAAGACCAAAAAGGGTTAATTAATGTATGAAACATTTATGGTAAGTGTTTTAGGCAGTTGGTAAGACACTCGCGAAGGAATCGCTTTAAAACTCGTAAAGGTTAAATTATTAAAAATGGTGGAGCCGAGGGTACCCGAGTGACTTAAGCGAATCAGTGAGCGCAAAACAAGCGTTAGAGTCTAAGTTAGTTAAAGTATAGATTTACAAGTGATTTTGGTTTAATTCCAACTTACTTGTTGTTTATAGGTTACCAGACTCGTCCCGAGCCTTTTATCACCCCAAGTCGCTCAGGCAAGTTTTCTACCCGTTATAACTATTGTTGTGATGAATATATGTATTTGCATTATCTTGTGATAGATGCATGTTGGTTAATTAGCAAATGTTGCAATATATTGAAGCATGCTACTATGGTATATATATATGCATGCCTGTTTCGTATTCTTTCCATATATATCTGTTGATTCAGTTGATAATACCTATGCTAGAGGATAGCGGTAAATTGCATATACCCTTAGTACAGGGACCTAAAGGTGAAAATATTTTCTAAAACCGAGAGTCGAGGATCCCGAGTAGATTTTGTATATATGGATATATATATATATATATACTTATATATATATATATATGGTCATAGTTTTCAAAACTATTAATCGAATAAGGTTTATTCGATTACTTTAACTTTATTTTATTATTGAAAATTATTTCGAATATTATTCGAAGGCGTATGACTCCTTTATATTAAATGAATATTATTTTGAATATTCATTCGAGGACTTATGACTCCTTTTATTTTATTAATGAATATTATTTTGAATATTCATTCGAGGGCTTATGACTCTTTTATATTATTTATTGAATATTATTTGAATATTCATTCGAGGGCTTATGACTCAGTTTATATTATTTAATGAATATTATTCATTTGAGGATCTATGACTCCGATTATTTGCTGAGGTATATTCTTTATTTTATTAAAGAATAAGGTGTCAATAATCAAACTTATTTTCGATTATTCAAATAAAGATAATACTTTCATATAAGTATATCATTGGTTATTTAATACTCGTTTCAAGTATAAGTTTTAATACTTCTACTTCAATTATTTTTATAAAGATTATTCTTTATGGGAATATTATTTAAATAATAATATTCAGTCATTTTCTAAATATTCTGGGGACTGATTTACTTCATTAAATCAGCTTTACTCCAAACACTCTATAAAGTGTTTTCGAGTCTTCAAAATGATTTTTAAAAGTTAGAGCGGATCCCAAAACTCATTTTTATATTTAAGATCTTCCTTTTTAAGGGGATTTAAATACTCGCTCAAAACCTGAGGGATCCGGCTCTGTGGTGTATTTTATATTCGCAACACGGTTGCAGTTTTGGTAAATTAATTGATTACTTACCCAACGTTCGGGAAGTAAGTCCATCTATTGAGTCGGCATAAGCAATATGGGCTCAGTGGGCGTCCATGATAGTGTAAGTGGCTCAGTGGGAGTCCATCAAATGCATAAGTGGCTGAGTGGCAGTCCAGCATAAGGTCCTATTGAGACCAGGGTGATGACCAGTGGGGAATTCGTCCATCTACTAGTAGAAAAGGTTACTTATGGGTATCTTTGCCTGATCAGCAAGATATCTGGTTTATGCCAAAATTCTTTCCTTTCCAAATTTATTGGATATTGCAATTCTGTTCATACTTTACATGACAGAGGTTTTCAGGAAATGTATATATATATATATAGGTGTATATATATGTCGGGACTTAATGAAGTATCTCGTAACTTCATTATTTATAATGATATTCAAAGATTGAATCTATTCAAATCTTGTCTTGTAGTCTCATCTATGTGATGAACTTTTGAAACTAATTATAACTTGAACGGTGGTAGTTCAAGTAGTATTTGGGAAAGATATAAGTATATTGGGGTATCTTGTAACTTCATCTTTTAAACTTATATCTAATTAATAATTGTCTTATGAATGACAAAGATTTTCAGAAAAACGTTGAGACAAGGTTAGATATATGAGATCACCTTGCAACGATATTTTTTTATACAGTTATACACTGGGACTTTGTGTATATTATGCATGGAAGAGGACTTCCAATATTTTGAAAAGTATATATGTATATATACTGAATATTTTGCGACTTCATCGCATTAAGATATCAAACTTGGTTCATTTCTTTTGACCAAGACTTTCATGAGTATTATGAGTAGGCTCATATATTGTAAATCATTATACATATTATTTTGGTGGGCTTGCTGCTCACCCTTGCTTTATTTCTTCATCACACAACAACAGTTAGGAAAGATGGCCAGACTCCAGCAGACCCAGCGCAAGCGCGTGGGAAGCGTCCCGCGTCTTCCCGATGATGTTGTGGCTGCTATAGCTGCAGAGGTAGATCTATTGGTAGATCAGGCATTCTACTTTTGAGAATCAATTATGTATAATTATAACTTGTGGCAGATAATGGCAATTAACTGTAAATTTATCAAGTAATCATTTTGGGTTGTAATAACTTTTAAATTGTGGATTCAAAGACTTGTACTTATTTAAATTTCATCTCTGAGACTATAACGGGTTGTGGTGTGTGTTAGTGTGGGGTCACAGTATAAGGTTATTATTATTAATTAAGTGAAGTGATATTGTGGAAAGAAAGACCGTGACGACCCGGATCCCCGACCCCGGATCTGGGGGTGTTACAGAAAAGAGTTTCCAGGAGTTAAAACGAAGACTAGTGACGGCTCCAGTGCTAGCATTACCAGATGAGACGGGAAACTTTGTAATTTATAGTGATGCTTCTTTGAAAGGATTGGGATGTGTGTTAATGCAGCATGACAAAGTGATTGCGTATGCCTCCAGACAACTAAAGCCTCACGATCAGAAATATCCGGTTCATGACCTTGAATTGGCGGCTATAGTATTTGCTTTAAAGTTATGGCGTCACTACTTGTATGGCGAGAAATGCGATATTTACATGGATCATAAGAGCCTGAAGTACATATTCACACAAAAAGATCTGAACATGAGACATAGAAGGTGATTGGAGTTGATTAAGGACTATGATTGTTCAATTAATTATCACCCAGGTAAAGCCAATGTAGTGGCTGATGCCTTAAGTAGGAAGGAAAGGCTGAATATGGTTAAGATTGCGGAGGAATTGGCACAAGACTTAGAAAGAATGGAAATTGAAGTTCGAGGATCTAACGGAAGTCAAGAGCAACTATATGAAATTACTTTCCAGCCGGTCTTGATGGAAAAGATTAGAAGATGTCAAGAAGGAGTTATGGAACAAGAGTCGGATACTTTGACAGGAGAAGAGTTGTGTACTCAAAAAGATAATCAAGGTTTATATAGGTTTTCATCCAGAGTTTGGATTCCTGATGTAACAGAGTTGAAAAACGAAGTATTGCAGGAAGCACATAACTCTAGGTTTTCTATCCACCCTGGTAGTACCAAGATGTACCAGGATTTGAAGGGAAATTTTTGGTGGCCAGGAATGAAGAAGGATATTTCCAATTGGGTAAGTAAATGTCACGTGTGTCAGACGGTGAAAGCAGAGCATCAACGATCGAGTGGATTGCTACAACCTTTGGAGATTCCCCAATGGAAATGGGAAGACATTGCTATGGATTTTGTAGTGGGATTGCCAAAGACGAGAGCGAATCATGATGCTATTTGGGTAATCATTGATAGATTGACTAAATCAGCGCATTTCCTTCCGATTAATAAAAGGTATTCATTGGAAAGGCTAGTGAAGTTATACTTGGATGAGATAGTTACCAAACATGGAGTTCCTGTTTCTATAGTGTCGGATCGAGACCCGAGATTTAATTCCAGGTTCTGGACCAAATTTCAAGAGTGCCTAGGAACGAGATTGAATATGAGCACCGCTTATCATCCTCAGACGGATGGCCAAAGTGAGAGGACGATTCAGACCATAGAAGATATGTTGAGAGTCTGTCTTTTAGATTTTAAGGGTAATTGGCATGAGCACCTACCTTTGATTGAGTTCTCGTACAATAACAGCTACCATGCCAGTATAGGGATGCCACCTTACGAAGCTCTGTATGGACGAAAGTGTAGATCACCGTTGTACTGGGATGAGGTAGGAGAAAAGAAAGTGCTAGGCCATGAATTGGTTCAACAGACTAAGGATGCCATAGTGTTGATTCGGAAAAGGTTGGAAGCAGCTCAAGATAGACAAAGAAAATATGCAGATTTACATAGAAAAGACATGGACTTTGAGATAGGAGCTCTGGTGTTACTAAAGGTATCACCTTGGAAAGGGTTAGTACTGTAATACCCCAACTTTTCAGAAGTTATACTTAAATATTCAGCTAAACTCCAAATTCAATCCATAATAAGAATAAGTTTCTAGTTTTTCATAAAATTCTAAAATCCGAGACAGAAATAAAATCATCTAAGCTGAAAATAAAGCAAATTCTGGGAGACGCAACTCCAATACAAACATAATCACTAAAATATTATTCCAAAGCAAGCTCAAATCAAGTCTACCTTTAAGATGTCCCAAAAGCTAAGCACCTGAAAATTTGTGAGTAATGAGCCAAGTGCCCAGCAAGAAAATAATTCTACACTAGTGGATCAAGTATCATAATTTTATAAAACAAAAATCATTTTCTGAAATCCATATGACATAAGATATAAAATTCCACAGCTCGCTAAGGCCACAAATACCTGGTGACACAGTATCAAAAGTTCATAATTTCTGTCAATAATGCGCCCCTTACTAAGGTATCATAAACTGTGCAAAGCACGCCCTAGTAAGTTATCAAAATCTAGTTCTGGAACTATACACAATTACTAAATGTTTCATAGGTCAGAGCTCACTAGGAATTCTTATGTCTAAAACAATTACTTGATCCATAGTTGTTAAAATAAAAGCAGTGCAAAAAATATTTAACAGATTTCAAAATAAAAATAAAAGTGTGAAGAGTTAACTTACCTTACTGGGCTAATGATGGTCCAAAATATTTCCAAGTAATTCCTATATTTAAGTGAACCAAACAAAGATAATTACTAACCTAATTTATACAAGTAGAGCAAACACCTTAAATCCAATCTTAAAATATCATGCTAAGCAGCAATGTCACAGATTAATACATGTTAGAATTATGTACCCTAACATGTTTACAAAAGAACAGAATAATTAGTTGACAACAAAATAAAACAAAGTAATAAGCTGACAACATAAAATTATAAACAAAACAAGCTTTAAGATTTTAAAACATAATTTAGATAGTGTAAAATAATAAATAAGTAATAATAGTTTTTCATTCATCAAATCAAATAAAATATTTACTAACTCTACTATATTATATAAATTAAGCCAAATGCATTAATAACACGTAATTAATGTATACATAATGATGAAAATAAATATGCAAACATTACCAGACACATTAAACTTACAAGATGTATAACACTTTGAAAAATAAATAATAAAAACATGTGTAAATTTTACATTAACTAATATAAAATTAATAAACACATTATTAAAGTCTAGACATAACATATTTAGTATAATAACATGTCAAAACAATACCAATTCATTTTATTTTACCACTCACCAATAAATTATCTATGACTACCCAAATCAGTTAATATATAATAATAGCAATAATGATAACAATACATAATAATAATAATATTAATAAAATATGCAGGTTAGTGAACATATTATATATAATAATATTACAATAAAACATATCCCTGCACACGAGTATATAATTATATTCAATAACAACATAAATTATTAACCTGATACTTTGCAGACACCTACATAATAAATCATCTTATCTAAGATAAATTACTAATTTAAAAACATGGTACTTACATATTTAACAAATTACATACCAAGTACATATGAACTAATTAACAAATATCAATATCTAATAGCATGTATAAATCACGTATTATTAAATCAACAAGTATGCAAACATTTGAAAAAACTTGACATCAATGTAAATTAAATGTATTAAAGTGAGTATAAAAAATTGAGAAAACACATTTTAAAAGAAAGGTAGAAGAAAACAGAGAGAATGAGGTATACCTGAGAAAGAAGATGCTGTGCAAGAAATAAACTAGCTGAGACACGTATATTTATTTACAAATTTGCGGTAGTGCCCTCCTATTATGTCGATTAGTTATCACCCACTATTTTTTAAATAACCCATATCTTATCTCTGAATAATGTGTTGTTGTTGTTTTTTTTTGACCAAGTAAAAATAGACATGTAAGCATATAAAATTATATGTAATTGTTTTAAAGATATTTTGAAACATAAAGAAATGTATTATTCAAATATATATTTTTTTAAGATCTTGCATAAGTATGTATATGGATCCACTCAATTTAATAAATATTTATTTTTACAACTACAATTAACTTAATATATATATATATATATATTTATTTATTTACAAAGAAAATTATTGGTTATTACATTATACCCTCCTTAAAATAAATTTGGCCCCCAAATTTAAACAAACCAAATACATTTAATGATACCAAAAATATTTCTGCATTGAGAAAGTCACAAAACATTTAACCAAAAAAAAAGTAGTACACAAATAACCAAACTCATAACTCACAGGTTACGCTTAAAAGTTAGTCTACAGGAAGTTAACCTAGGCTCTGAATACCAACTGTAATACCCCAACTTTTCAGAAGTTATACTTAAATATTCAGTTAAACTCCAAATTCAATCCATAATAAGAATAAGTTTCTAGTTTTTTATAAAATTCTAAAATCCGAGACAGAAATAAAATCATCTAAGCTGAAAATAAAGCAAATTCTGGGAGACGCAACTCCAATACAAATATAATCACTAAAATATTATTCCAAAGCAAGCTCAAATCAAGTCCACCTTTAAGATGTCCCAAAAGCTAAGCACCTGAAAATTTGTGAGTAATGAGCCAAGTGCCCAGCAAGAAAACAATTCTACACTAGTGGATCAAGTATCATAATTTTATAAAACAAAAATCATTTTCTGAAATCCATATGACATAAGATATAAAATTCCACAGCTCGCTAAGGCCACAAATACCTGGTGACACAGTATCAAAAGTTCATAATTTCTGTCAATAATGCGCCCCTTACTAAGGTATCATAAACTGTGCAAAGCACGCCCTAGTAAGTTATCAAAATCTAGTTCCGGAACTATACACAATTACTAAATGTTTCATAGGTCAGAGCTCACTAGGAATTCTTATGTCTAAAACAATTACTTGATTCATAGTTGTTAAAATAAAAGCAGTGCAAAAAATATTTAACAGATTTCAAAATAAAAATAAAAGTGTGAAGAGTTAACTTACCTTACTGGGCTAATGATGGTCCAAAATATTTCCAAGTAATTCCTATATTTAAGTGAACCAAACAAAGATAATTACTAACCTAATTTATACAAGTAGAGCAAACACCTTAAATCCAATCTGAAAATATCATGCTAAGCAGCAATGTCACAGATTAATACATGTTAGAATTATGTACCCTAACATGTTTACAAAAGAACAGAATAATTAGTTGACAACAAAATAAAATAAAGTAATAAGCTGACAACATAAAATTATAAACAAAACAAGCTTTAAGATTTTAAAACATAATTTAGATAGTGTAAAATAATAAATAAGTAATAATAGTTTTTCATTCATCAAATCAAATAAAATATTTACTAACTCTACTATATTATATAAATTAAGCCAAATACATTAATAACACGTAATTAATGTACACATAATGATGAAAGTAAATATGCAAACATTACCAGACACATTAAACTTACAAGATGTATAACACTTTGAAAAATAAATAATAAAAACATGTGTAAATTTTACATTAACTAATATAAAATTAATAAACACATTATTAAAGTCTAGACATAACATATTTAGTATAATAACATGTCAAAACAATACCAATTCATTTTATTTTACCACTCACCAATAAATTATCTATGACTACCCAAATCAGTTAATATATAATAATAGCAATAATGATAACAATACATAATAATAATAATATTAATAAAATATGCAGGTTAGTGAACATATTATATACAATAATATTACAATAAAACATATCCCTGCACACGAGTATATAATTATATTCAATAACAACATAAATTATTAACCTGATACTTTGCAGACACCTACATAATAAATCATCTTATCTAAGATAAATTACTAATTTAAAAACATGGTACTTACATATTTAACAAATTACATACCAAGTACATATGAACTAATTAACAAATATTAATATCTAATAGCATGTATAAATCACGTATTATTAAATCAACAAGTATGCAAGCATTTGAAAAAAACTTGACATCAATGTAAATTAAATGTATTAAAGTGAGTATAAAAAATTGAGAAAACACATTTTAAAAGAAAGGTAGAAGAAAACAGAGAGAATGAGGTATACCTGAGAAAGAAGATGTTGTGCAAGAAATAAACTAGCTGAGACACGTATATTTATTTACAAATTTGCAGTAGTGCCCTCCTATTATGTCGGTTAGTTATCACCCACTATTTTTTAAATAACCCATATCTTATCTCTGAATAATGTGTTGTTGTTGTTTTTTTTTGACCAAGTAAAAATAGACATGTAAGCATATAAAAATATATGTAATTGTTTTAAAGATATTTTGAAACATAAAGAAATGTATTATTCAAATATATATTTTTTTAAGATCTTGCATAAGTATGTATATGGATCCACTCAATTTAATAAATATTTATTTTTACAACTACAATTAACTTAATATATATATATATATATTTATTTATTTATTTACAAAGAAAATTACTGATTATTACAAGTACGATTTGGTCAGAAGGATAAACTTAGCCCTAGATTCATAAGTACCTTTGAGGTTTTGAAGAAAGTGGGAAAGGTCGCTTATGAGATAGCGTTACCACCGCAGTGGCAGCACATTCATAATGTGTTCCACATGTCTATGTTGAAGCCCTACGTTCCTAATTCGAATCAAGTCATAGAATACGAACCGATTGAGCTTGAACCAAATTTGTCTTACATGGAACAACCGGTCCAAATCCTAGACCGTAAGGAACGAGTCCTTAGGAATAAGTCAATTCCTATAATAAAAGTTTTGTGGAGAAATCCTCGAGTAGAAGAGTCTACTTGGGAATTAGAGTCAAACATGCTTGATAAATATCCTCATTTGTTTAGTTGAGTTAGATTCTGGGGACAGAATCTTTTTAAGGGGGAAAGTATATAACGACTCGTGTATTTTTTTTATTTTATTTCTAATATTTGGAAGTGTAATAAAAGTTTAAGTAAATAAATAAAAGGGTGTGTATTGATTTTTGGCAGCGGTTACTGATTGTTATTTAATTATTTGTGATTTGTTGATATGTGGATTGGAATTTTTGATTTATTGGTGAGTTATATGATTTTATTTCGCTTGTAGAAGTGATTTTATTGTAATTTTAATTCCATAAATATTTGGGTTGTCTTTAAAATTAGTTTTCTAATTTTATAATTTCAATAATTATTTTTAGGACTTTATAAAATTGAGAAATCAATATTTTGTTAATTATTCATTTTTGAATGATTTTCTGAGTGTGTTAAATGCTAAAATCCATATTTAATTATGGGAATCTTTAAAAATTATGAAACTTATATTTTATTAAGTTCGTATTATTCTGAGAATTTTAAAATTATTTTGGAAATTTTCGGGATTCGTTTTACTTGCGTGTTGTTTCGTTATTGGTTAAAAAGCAGGTATAAAGTGCGATTTAAGAACTGTTTTACAATTTTAAAAAAATTATGTTTTTAATTATTTCGGAATATATCGAATCTGTTTGGATCGGTTGGAATCTATTTCAATATGTTATCAATATTACTTGGTTCGTTAAAAGTGTAACGTCGGGATATAAACGGGGTTCCGGGGATTCAGAAGTCTGGATTAATAATGAACCAACACGTATCCTGTTTTAACAGGACACGTGTGGCTTCCCTGTTTTTTTTCCTTGACACTCATTTCCCTTTTGGTCATTCGGCTGTGGCTTAACTCTCTTGATTCTCTCTATTTTCTCTCAACTGTTCTTGCTTTTGCTCGGCTCCTTCCCTCAATTTTCATCTTCTTCCTTTCACTTTGCTTCCCTGGGCTTCGTTTCTCCATTTCTCTATTTTTCCGGCGATCTCTCCGGTGAGCCGCCCCTGTTTTTTGGTTGGCTTGGCTTTGATTTATACAGTTGGTATATATATATATATGTGTGTGTGCTCTGTGTGTGTGTGTGTTTGTATGTGTGTGTGTGTATGTGTGTGTGTTTGTGTGGCGCGGTGGCGCGTGTGCTACCTGTGCAGTGGTGCGGTTGTGTGTTTGGTTGGGCTGGTTATTGGGCTTCCATTTGGGCTCTATTATTGGGCCTATTTTGTGAGCTTGTTATGCAGATTGTTTTGGTTGTTTGGCCTGTTTGGGCCGTTTGTGTGCTAATGGATTGGATTGTGCAGATTTTTAATAATTATGCAGATTGTTTTGGTTGTTTGGCCTGTTTGGGCCGTTTGTGTGCTAATGGATTGGATTGTGCATATTTTTAATAATAATTTCTATATTGCAGTGAATTTTGAGTAATGTTTATGATATAAAAATATTTGTTGCGAGAAAAATTAAATTAATCGGTATAATTTATTTGGGAACCCGTATTATATCGGGCGCCAATAAATTATGCCGCCGTTGACGATGAACTTTGGAGAGTCAGCGGTGGACGGTAATGACGATGTTCTGAGTCCTAAACCTTATAAATAAATAAAATGATTCGTATAAAATATTTTCGGAACTAAATTATGCGTGAATATAAAATTGGTATATAATGAAAATGTGGATTGTTGAGGATTGTGACGTCGATTATAATCGACGGGTAGTCTTGTAAATAAAGAAGTTGCTGCCAAAATTTTCTAAAATATATTTGTAAACGTACATAAGTATATTCTATGTGTTACCCTATTTATGTTCGGGATATGTGATTACATGATTATGTGTATAATAATAATACGAGTCGGGTTATCGGATTTGGGTTATTAGGATTTGAGGATATCAAGCATGTCGGTATAACTAATTAGGGTATTCTGTAATTGTAGATCCCAGTCGAGTTGTTCCAGGATCAAAGTCAGCGTGAAAGCTACTTAGGGTTTTGTAAAGCGTTGCAAGGCAAGTACCCCTGACCATTCTTTTATGGTTCAGTGTATATGAATAGCTAAATGTTTTACTTTCGTAATGGGAAAGAAGCATTTTAAGTTACGTATCCCCTGTAGTTATAATTCACTGTTTTTAAATTATTTTGGGGAAAAGTAACTTCGAAAGGTACCTATCTCGAATGGAATGATTTGCGAAACGGATTTTATATGTGTGCTGGTTAAATAAATGACTTTGAAAATGAGATAGGTACAAGTATTTTGAAAACTGGATAAAACGGTCAGATATGGGATACATTGGGGCTAGAGTAGGCCTATTGAGGTGGCGTAAGAGGCTAACTCAGTTGCGCGCACTATAAAACCGATTAGTCCAGCAGGTCAGAGACCTAGCTAGTCTCTGAGTTCCGGAACAGGTGAATGGGATGGCAGTTAGAGCCGTCTGGTGTTGATAGCCTGATCAGCTGTCTTCACATATCCGCTATGTATCTGATTGGGATTTGTGAATTATATGAAAGCATGATTGATTGATACAGCGGTTTTATAAAATGATTAGCATGCTAAAATTGGACTCTGGTATTACGCAGCACACTACTATGTTGTTTTCCCAAAGCATGCTAATTAGTGATATCCAGTTGCTTTGATTATCATTATGAAATGTTGATATTATGATTACAGCTCTGTTCCCGTTATTGTTACATTACTGTTTTAATCTGTTATTCATATTTGGTACTGCTGTGCGATTATGCTCACCCTTGCAAACTGTTATGTATATTTCACAGATGCCTAGAAGATCAGTCAGACCGACCCGTATTCCCGCCCCTACTAGACCTGGCTCCTCTGAGGTAGTTTATATCAGACCATGAGGTCTGAGGAGTTGCTGAATAAAGTTAGTGTGTCTTAGATATTGAATAAAGAGTTTGTAATAATGAGAACCTGAATTATACTTGAACCTGGATCGGATCTTGGTTCGGGGTCAAGTTAGTATATTTTAATAATAATTCTGTTGTTTATATTTTTGGTAATTGTGTTTAGTGACGTCAACTCCTGACCCCGGGGTTGAGGCCGTCACAGATAACATACCTTGCTGCTCTATACTTAACCCTCCTAGCCTCATCTTTGTTCACAGGGAGTGTTCATTTTGTGATATAGTCCAAAATGGGAGTGACCCACGACTCTTCCCTTTGGACTTCACCCCCATGACCTCAGCCTGAAAGATACTAGGCTGCTTTTGGATCTCCAGGGGTATTACTCCCAACAGTGTAGCCTCCCTTTGAGATCCTAGTTTGGCCAAGGCATCTGCATCCGCATTTTGTGCGTGGGGAATTTGTTCCAGGTTGACTTCCTTGAATTTACCCATTAGCTCTTGTGCATGCCTCATATATAGGTCGGTACGGGGGCCTCTAGCCTGAAAGCCTCCTTTGATATGTCCAACCACTAGCATCGAATCACTAAACACATTGAGATTCTCAACCTTCATCTCGAGGGCCAGCTTTAATCCTGCTATTAGTGCCTCATATTCAGCATCGTTATTGGTTTCCTTGAATCCAAAGTAAATAGAACTTTGGAGTTTATGCCCTTCAGGGCTAACCAGCACTATACCCGAGCCTGCTCTATTCCCATTCACCGCCCCATCAACATATAAAGTCCACCAAGGTGAGCAGTTTTCCATGGGGATTTCCATAGGTGTTGATTCAGTGGCGCATTCATTCCCACTTACTTCACACGAAGAGGGGAATTCCAGGAAGAAATCGGCCAAAGCTTGCCCCTTAATAGCAGTCCCGGGCTTATACTCCACATCAAATTGCCCCAGCTCGACAGCCTATTTCATCATCCTTCCCGAAGCTTCAGGTTTATGCATAACCTGCCTTAGGGGAAATGAAGTTCCGACTTCCACCCGATATGCTTGAAAATACGGCCTCAACTTCCTTGAGGCTAAAATTAGGGCATAGGCCAATTTTTCCATATTCGTGTACCGGGTCTCAGCGTCCAATAGTCTCTTACTCACGTAATAGACAAGGTATTGCACCTGCTCATCTTCCCGGACCAATACTGCACTGATTGAATAGTCTGAGATAGCTAAGTACAGCAGTAGGGTTTCTCCCTCCAAGGGCTTAGACAACAATGGGGGATTCCCTAGTTGTTCCTTGATTTTGGTGAAGGCCTCTTCACATTCGACTGTCCACTCGAAGTTCTTTCCCTTTTTTATAGCTGAGAAGAACTCCTTGTATTTGTCCGATGACTTAGAGACAAATCGATTTAAGGCCGCTATCCTCCCCGTAAGGCTCTGCACCTCTCGAACATTTTGAGGGGATCTCATTTCTAATAGCGCCTTGATTTTAGCGGGGTTTGCCTCAATACCCCTGTGGTTCACTATGAATCCCAAGAATTTCCCTGACTCTACCCCGAATACGTACTTCTGGGGGTTTAGCTTCATCCTGAATTGTCTTAATATGTCAAACATTTCTGAAAGGTGTATTACATGATCCCTTGCCACCTTCGACTTTACTAACATATCGTTCATGTATACCTCCATGGTTTTCCCAATTTGATTCTTAAACATCATATTGACTAGCCTTTGATATGTAGCCCCAACATTAACCAGACCGAAGGGCATTCCAATATAACAATATAGCCCCCTATCAGTAATAAAGGATGTATGTTCTTGGTCAGAGTTCTAGTTGCTGTAGGACTCCTCATCAGATTTGCCAACCACATTTTTGCCCAAGCTTAGGGCTGTTCTTGATCCTTATCCAGCTAGGTTTAGGCTAGGATAAGAGAGTCCTACTACTAATACACCACTAACCTTTACTTATCCATGTAATTATTGTATTTATCAACCATATATATGTATATTCCTTACATGCATCAATTAAATCCGTTTGTAAGCAGTTGCAAGTCACTAGGAGTCGTTTCCTTCTTGCTGTCCCATTGTAGAGTTCATCTTTGACTAGGACACTACTTCTGCAGGCCTCTTGCTACTGTTAGAATAGCCCCAGCTAAGCAGCATGCCCTGAAGACCCCGGTGTCTTGGCACACCTCAGAAACCCTAGGGTATTTGACATCCTCAAAGTGTGCTTCTAGCCTTCCTTCGCTAACACTCCTTCAGATAGGCAATCACCATATTCCCTATACCCCTATAATAGTAATCCATACGTGTCTAATACCCCCTGTTCTGCCATCCGCAAGGCACAACACGATTGATCAGTGGTACATAATATGTGTTGTCGTTATCATAGAAAAAAATATACATGTGAGACTCAAATGGATCTTCATTCCCAGATACCAGCAAGCTGTCAAGTTATTAGCTCTTAACAGGACAGTCTTATAGCACCAAATTAACACATATATAATTATTACATAAAACTGGTTGTAACCAGTCATCGACATGGAGAAAGTGATAAAGTTGTAAAGGATTCATTTAGGCAGAGGAGCTGGTGTCATGAAACTCATGTAGGATTCAAATGAGTGAACGAAACTTTCGACTTTGTGCATGAGCAAGTAAAGAGAGCCTAATAGTCCATTCAAGGCTTGGTTGTTAGCTTAATCAGTCATTATGAGACTCGGCATTCCATTTTACTACGGGAAGCCAAAAACTTCCACAACTTAAGTTAATAGGCAGACACCTATAATTGCAATTGCTCCGTTTAACTTCTCTACCAGAGTTGCAAATCTTGACCAATGCATTTTTATTGACACCAGAAGTTTCCTTTAGAAGCAACTCCATTGAAAGCTTGAGGAAGAGCAAAGCTACCCCAGGTGCTATGCTTTAATTAAACTCTAGAGATGTCAAATTCATGGACTATCCCCACTTCAAACACTGTTGGAAACGTAATGGGCTTTAAACACTTTGTTTAAAACAAGAAAAAACACAAAACACACTTTCTTCTTCATATATAGATAAAGCTACCGCTTTAATTTATACACATGCAAGGCTAACGCCTTTTTTTATTTCTCACAGACACAACACCCAGAGCTTCTGCTCTATTATATTTCTCTCAACTGTTTCTCTTTTTCACTTCGGTGTGTACATTCAAAATGAACTAGCTGGTCCTATTTATAGACTAACTAAATACACATGAGGTCATTGCTACTGTATGCAATATTTATTACACGCCATACTTGATCATCCTGGAGACCAGGCTCATTTCCAGGAGCTGGTTGAATTTTCCTTCCTTCACATATTTCACCAGCTAATATTTGGAGGCTTCCAGCATGCTATATTTTACTACTTCAAACACAACCACCTTATTTTAGGGTTTCATAAATGAGCAGACACTACCCAGCTGTTTTGATATCTCACCGATTTGTTTGTTGTCCATCTAGAAGCCTTGACTTTTTAACCCGTTTAAGCCTTATCTGTGTATGTATACTTCAGAGCTTCAATTCCCTATGTACAGTTGTAGCTGTGTATACCTCTATTCATGCACCTCTTTATTTAATTCTACTAGTTTTATATGATAATTATGCTTCCGGAGAGTTTGACAAATTCTAACACTCCCCCTCAAACTCGACTTTGCATTCCGAGCTTTTCTTTTATTTTCTGGAACACGTCTTGCTTCAACGCTTTCGTAAAAATATCCGCTAAGTTTTCTTCGGTCCTGCAATGCACCAATTCCACGATTTTATCATTTACTTGTTCACGAAAATGATACTTTATATTGATGTGCTTGCTGCGACTGTGTGACACCAGATTTTTCGCTAGTGAGATAGCAGATTTATTATCCACGTAAATAGTAACCGGCTCTTCCTTTGCAAGATTTAACTCGCTCAAAATGTAGCCTAGCCACATAGCTTGACATGCGCACGCTGCTGCTGCGATGTATTCTGCCTCACAGGTTGAGAGAGCCACTGTTTGCTGCTTCTTTGATGACCACGAAAAAATTGCCGAACCGATATGAAAAGCATATCCTGAAGTACTTTTCCCGTCATCCAAATCTCCACCAAAATCACTATCTGAGTAGACGACTAATTTGGAATTTTGAGAATGTGTTTAAAATAAACCATGACCAAGTGTACCTTTTACATATCTCAAAATCCTTTTAGCCGCTATGAAATGATCTTGCTTCAGCTTCTCCATGTACCTACTAACCAGTCCAACTGCATACATAATATCCGGACGAGTGAAAGTAAGGTACCTCAAACTTCCAACCAAACTTTTGAACAATGTAGGATTTACCGACTCCCTCGTTGAATCAATTCTGAGCTTTATGCTTGTTTCTGCTGGCGTGCTCACTGGCTTGCATGCCTCCATTCTGAACTTACTTAAAATTTGCTCCGTATATTTTTTCTGAGACATAAAAATCCCATCTTCGTTTTCCTTCACCTCGACTCCAAGAGAGTACGACATTTGACCAATATCTGTCATCTCAAATTCGTTAGTCATAACTTTCTTAAAATCATCAAACATACCAGGGTTGTTTCCAGTAAAGATCATGTCGTCCACGTATAAGAAAACGATCATAATATCTCCCCCTGAATTTGTTTTCGTGTAGAGAGCATGCTCGTATGGACTCTTCACGAAACTATTTTTCTGGAAATATTCATCAACCCTTGTAATCCACGCTCTCGGGGCTTGCTTCAACCCGTATAGTGCTTTTTTCAGTTTGTATACTTTATTCTCCTGGCCTTTTTGAACATATCCTGGAGGTTGCTCGATGTAAACTTCTTCTTCGAGATAACCATTTAGAAATGCCGACTTTACATCCATTTGATAAATCTTCCACTGATTCTGAGCGGCAATTGCTGTAAGAAGTCTGAATGTGTCAACTCGTGCAACTGGAGCAAACACTTCATCATAGTCAATTCCGTATCTTTGCTTGTAGCCTTTAGCCACCAACCTTGCCTTGTATTTCTCCACTTCTCCATCTTGATTCGGCTTGGTCTTGTAGACCCATTTGACACCAATTACTTTATGTCCTTCTGGAAGATCTGTGAGCTCCCAAGTATCATTCTTCTTAATTGCACCAATTTCCTCATCCATGGCTTTGTTCCATTTGCTTTCTTCAGAAGCTTCCTCAAATGTAACTAGATCACATTCAACCATTAAACAAAATAATGAATAATCAAAGGTTGTTTGTACCAGACTTGTAGCTTCGTAGATATTATACAGACTCCGCATCTTTCGTGGTGCTCCCCCTGAGCTGCTGCTTCCTCCCGTGGATGGTGTCGATCCAGGAGTTTGTTGATTTGGACTTGGTGGAGGAGTTTGATCATCATCTCTGTCACCTTCAATGTTCTGGTTATCACCGTCATCGTCATCGCCATTGAAAAATAAACCAGCAACTTTTCTTTCATCTTCGCTCCATCTCCAGTAATCTGATTCATCGAACTCAACATCTTGAGAAATGATTAATTTCTTCGTCAGGGGATTGTAAAGTCTGTACGCCTTGCTCCTTTTGTCATATCCGGTAAATATGCACTTCTCGCCATTATCATCCAACTTCTTTCTTTTCTGATCAGGAACGTGGGCATAAGCAATACACCCAAAAATTCTGAGATGTCCAACTGATGGTTTGCTCCCGCTCCATGCTTCATTTGGAGTTTTGTTTCTGACACTTTTTGTTGGACAGCGATTCAACAAATAAACTGCACATAGAACGGCTTCCGCCCAGAAAGTTCTTCGTAAGTGCTTTGCTTTTACCATACTCCTTGCCATGTCAAGAATTGTGCGGTTCTTCCTTTCTGCAACACCATTTTATTGAGGAGTATAGGTCGTTGTCAACTGATGATTGATTACATGTGCTCTACAAAAGCTTCTAAACAGATTAGAAGTATACTCGCCTCCTCTGTCTGATCTGAGTACCTTCAAATAATGACCACTTTGCTTTTCTGCCAGTGCTTTGAACTCCTTGAATTTATCAAGAGCCTCCGACTTTTCTTTGATAATATACACCCAACTTTTCCTGCTAAAATCATTAATAAAAGTTAGGTAATACCTATTACCTCCAAGTGATGAGATATCAAATGGACCAGCAATATCTGTATGAACAATATCCAATGGCCTCCTGGCTCTCCAAGATTTTCCAACAGGAAAACTTTGTCGATGTTGCTTCCCCTTTACACATGCTTCACATAAATTTTCTGGTTCGTTGATTTCTGGAAAACCGTCCACCATTTTTGTCTTTGACAATAATTTCAGGCCAGAAAATCCAAGATGACCATATCTCAAATGCGACAACCACGAATCATTTTTAATGACCGACTTTAAGCACTTCTGCACATTTGTTTGCATATCAAGCGTAAACAAACGATTCTTTGACATCTCCACATTTGCAATCAATTCCCGAGCTTGATTTCTGATAATGAGGGAATTGTCCTGCATCTGTATATTATATCCTTTCTCCACAAGCTGGCCAAGACTGATAATATTATTTTTTAATGCAGGAATATAATAAACATCATTTATATATTTCTTTTCACCTTTCTTTGACATGATTGTGACGGTACCTTTTCCTTTCACCGGAATCTTTGACGAGTCACCAAAAGTAACTTCTCCGCTGATGGTGTCGTCTATCTCCGTGAATAATTCCTTGTGACCAGTCATGTGATTACTGGCCCCTGAGTCAAGATACCAAACATTCTTCTTGCTTTCCTCGTCTCCTTTGTAAGTGAGGAACATAGCAGTGCCAACATCTTTGTCTTCTTTTGCTGCTGCAAAATGACTTCTTTCTTCCACCTTTGGTGCTCTACACTCATAACTGAAGTGACCAAATTTATTACAATTATAACATTGAAATTGAGACTTGTCACCTCGTTGTTCAAATCCGCCTCTTCCACGACCTCTGAAATTTTGACTACGACCAGATGGTTGATAACCTTCAGAATTCTGACCTCTGTTGAAAGACTGTCTTCCACGACCTCGTCCACCTCGGTAGCCACCTCTAAAGCCACCCCTGCCATGTATAACACCGCTACTCCCAGAACTATCACCAATGGACACCTTACTTTGTAACGCCTTTCCAAGTGGCTTGCATCATCATACTGATTCATTCGCTGCTCATGCGCTTGAAGTGAACCAACCAGCTCGTCAATCGAAATTGTTGACAAATCTTTTGACTCCTCAATAGAAGTAACCACATAATCAAATTTTCTGGTCAGTGAACGGAGGAGTTTTTACATGACCCGAACATCATCGAGACTTTCGCCATTTCTTTTCATCTCATTTGTCACGGCTTTCAAACGCGTAACAAATTCACCAATATTTTCTAAATTCTTCATCTTTAAATTTTCGAACTCCCCGCGTAGCACCTGGAGCCGCTCCTTTTTTACTTTTTCAACTCCTTGGAATGATTTTTGCAAAATCTCCCATGCTTGTTTTGTCGTTTTTGCTTCAGAAATTTTTTCAAAGGTTAATTCATCAACACCTTGAATAATTGTGTACAACACCTTTTTATCTTTTTCCGGATCTCCTTTAACGCCGTCTTCTCGGCATTTGGAAGCGTTGCTTCAGCGGTTGCATCAGCGGGCTCGTTGAACCCATTTTCGACAATTTCCCAATTATCGTAAGAACCGAGTAACACCTTCATTTGGATACTCCAATTCCCGTAATTTGTGGACGTCAATTTTGGAATGTTGGGTTGCACCATATTTGCCATTTTTCACGAACGTAACCTTGTCTCGGATACCACTTGTTGGAAACGTAATGGGCTTTAAACACTTTGTTTAGAACAAGAAAAAACACAAAACACACTTTCTTCTTCATATATAGATAAAGCTACCGCTTTAATTTATACACATGCAAGGCTAACGCCTTTTTTTATTTCTCACAGACACAACACCCAGAGCTTCTGCTCTATTATATTTCTCTCAACTGTTTCTCTTTTTCACTTCGGTGTGTACATTCAAAATGAACTAGCTGATCCTATTTATAGACTAACTAAATACACATGAGGTCATTGCTACTGTATGCAATATTTATTACACGCCATACTTTATCATCCTAGAGACCAGGCTCATTTCCAGGAGCTGGTTGAATTTTCCTTCCTTCACATATTTCACCAGCTAATATTTGGAGGCTTCCAGCATGCTATATTTGACTACTTCAAACAGAGCCACCTTATTTTAGGGTTTCATAAATGAGCAGACACTGCCCATCTATTTTGATATCTCATCGCTTTGTTTGTTGTCCATCTAGAAGCCTTGACTTTTTAACCCGTTTAAACCTTATCTGTGTATGTATACTTCAGAGCTTCAATTCCCTAGGTACAGTTGCAGCTGTGTATACCTCTATTCATGCACCTCTTTATTTAATTCTACTAGTTTTATATGATAATTATGCTTCCGGAGAGTTTGACAAATTCTAACAAACACAACAGAAGTTATTGATCTAGTCTAAAAGTTATTCATCTTCTGGGATGGTATTTAATTATTTTTTCTTCCACTTCTATTTGTAGCATCGCAGAAGTGATATCAATTAAATACCAATTGTTTATTTAGATCAAGACAAAAAAATTATGCGATTAAGTCATTCCTCGACTGCAGAACAAATTAAGAAGCTGATTTTGAGTGACTATCCCATAAACAACGTTATTAAGGTCTTGTGTTTCTGAGTTGTTAGTGCACTAATGCAGATACTTAGTTGATAATCTACCAGTGAGATAGTTGTTTACAATTTTTCCAACGTGTCCGCTTAATTATAGCCAATGTCAGTTTATGCAACCTTGAGAAAAAAACCATTTGGTTGTCTTATACCATCTCCAGGTTAACATCTAAAACTGTTAACTAAAATATGGTTAGCTAAAATTTTATTAAACCTGTAAGTATTTTTGCTCCAATGAACATTAGTTATAATTATTAGCTATACTCATAATATTATTCTTTTTTATTAATTTTAAATATATAAATAAAAAAATTAATTATTTCATTTTTTGAAAAGGAATTTAATTAATTATGTTTTATATTAGTAGAAATAAAATAATATATTTAATAAAAAGATATTTATTATAATATTATAACATTTTTGTATTTATATCAATATTTTAAAGTAAGCATTATAAAATAAAAATGAGTAATTATTATGAACAATACTTACACATAAAATAAAATATATGACTAAAACATATATTAATATATTAGAATTTTTATAAATTTAGTTAACAATAAAATAACTTTATCACACTTAATATTACATAACATTTTTTTATAAAAAAAATACAATCAGATGTATACATCTATATATATAATAATTATGAAGATATATACATCATTTTCATATTATAATATTATATATCTAAACCTTAAACATGTTATAAAAAATATAAATAATAAAATTAAAATAAATATTAGACTAATAGGGTTAATATATGCGGGAGATGATGTGAAGTATTATAGATGATGGCTGAATAATCAACGTGACTTGCGTGTCTTTAGTTATCTAAATTTATATATAACAGGCTTTTAGTTGGAGTGTTCCATTTTTTACATGTTAGGTATAATAGAGTACTACGTAGATATTATATCTAACTGGTGCACAGCATTGGAGATGGACAAAATTGGGAGGCCTGCATTAGACAAGAACGCATTAAACTCCAACATATTCCCGTGGCCTCTCTAAGAGCATCTCCAAGACTATTAGTTATATTCATTAGCTAAAATAGTACAAAATAGATATTATGTAAAACAAATTGAACCTGCATCTCCAATCATAAGAGCTAAAATGGTTAGCTAAATCATCATTATCTTAAATTTTTGTTGAATCTGTAAGGTTAATTGCTCCAGTGGTATTAGCTATATTGGTTAGCTAAATTCAACAATAGTATGTTATATGTATTTTCAAATTATTTTATATATATGAAAATTTTACATGTTAAAATAAATTTAAATATTTAATAAAATATAAGTAAAAGTAAAAAATTTATTTAATGTAAAAATATTGAATATATATTTATACAATTATAAAAGACACTTGTATGTGTTAAAAAGTATATACTTATACGTATAATAAAAAATTTTATTTAATTTTATTTTATATTTTATTATAATAAAATATTCTAAGTCTCTACAAGTCACAGATTTAATGTTATAGAGAAGTCATTCGAGTTGTAGAGAGTACCGACGGATGAGGAACATCCATTGGGATAGTAGTTTGGCTATCCGACGGATGACTGCTGTTAGGCACATCCGTCGGGATACAACCACTACTCGACGGATGAGCAATATCCACCGGGATAGAAGAAATGAATTTGGAGTGGAAAGCTACTAGAGAACTCAGGAAGTTATCGACAAACCAAATTGAAGAACTGAAGATTGGAGATATCGATAAGTCATTCCTTCACTAGAGAACTCAGAGTTATCGACAAGTCTACATTCAGTAGAGAACTCTGAGTTATCGATAAGTCAAGTTCCATTAGAGAACTAAGACTTATCTACAAGTCAAAGTGAAGATGTGAAGACTAGAGATCTCGACAAGCTGAAGACCTCTACAAACTAAACTAAATATGGAGTGCTAGAGATCTCGATAAGCCTATGTACTTATCGAGATGTCAAGTGTTCTATAAATTTAAACTGGAGATCTCGAGGTACAGTCTCAAAGTACAGAATTGCAGACCAGTTCAATATCCAAGATAAATAATCAACAAACAATCCAACAGCTGGATTGACAAGTCTACAAAAAGCAGCTTGAAGAGTGTACAAGATCAATGGCTGTTAGGTCACACAATACTATAGAAGGGGGTTAAATATAGTGTTTATACAATCAAATCGATTTAGAACACAAGTATGTAACAGTAATCAAGTTTATTCAATATAATAAGCTCTGTTACAAAGTAGGTTAAACAACTCTCTCAGTGATGAACAATATCACTAAGAGCTGCTAGGTTACAATGAATAATGTTCTCGTGAATGATAACACATATAATGTAAACCCTAACCTATGTTTATATAGTACACAGTTACAAGATATCTTCTAATTGATATGGAATATAATTCTGTCTTTTAAAATATATCAATAAGATATTATCTTTTACAAGTCTTCTAGTCTTCCAACTCCTCATGCATATCTTCTATTGTTTAGTCCAGATCCTCTCCTGTAAATCAGCTGCATTCCTTATCTAAAGTCTTCCCGCACTTAAGTCCTGATATATCTTCTGACGACCTTAAGTTCTGATATAAGTTCCGACTTCAGTAAGTTCTGATTTCCAGTAAGTACTGATAAGTCCTGATATTAAGTTCTTAAACTAAACATAAATCAGATTAGACATGACATCTCAAATATATCTCACAATCTCCCCCAACTTGTAAATTATGAAAAATATACAAGTTAATAGATTTGATGATGTCAAAAACATTTAAGTACAAATGCAATGAGAGTTTATTTAGACAACTAACTACAACTTGCAGTCCTTGCAGCTTTTACCAATCTTACTGAATCAATCTGAATCCAAAGTGATTCCTTGTAAAGTCTTTTACCAGCTTGTCTTCAGCTTTTCTCAGAACTTCAACTAACTGTGCTTTGACTTGCATCAGTTCTTCATCTTCATTGTCACCAATCTGATAAATGGTTGTTCTGAGTGCTGGAATAGATGTTCTTTCAAAACCATCTCCAAGTCTGATAACTCTAGGATGTGAAGAGTCTTTATTGTAACATAGAAACTTTCCTTTCAGAATAACTTCCACCTTAGCAGAGTTCTTCCGCATAGGAATTTCTCTTCCATCATCTTCAGTTATTTTTGGAATGTACTGAGAAGCCTTTGTACCAGAGATTCTGAGACGATTTCTTATAGCCTTCAAAATATATTCTGACCATCTTCTTGTAACATCAGATTTTACTTCCAGAAGGTAGTGAATATGTTGAAGCTCATTGACAGACTTCTTTAGCACATCAGTATCAGCTAGTCTGTAAGTTCTGCCATCATTGAGAAATAAGATCAATATCTCTTTTAGATCATCTTTATCATGAACATCCATCACAATTTGAGCAGACAGCACTTTGTCAAGGTGCTTTTGTTTGATTTATTCATATGGTTTGTTTGTCAACATGAAAGGATCTCTGAGAGTAACTTCTACTCATGTTTGTATCTTTTCTTCATCAGAACCTAATCCAACTCTATCTCTAGGTTACTTGGTTCTTAACCCAAACATTGCAAGTTGATTAATCATTAGATTGGACTTAGGTTCCACCGGAGTAGCTTTGTTCCATAGCATCTTCTTCTTATCAGCAATTTTCATCTTGTTCAAATCAACTTGAGCTCTGTCAGAGGTTGATGTCTTGACGACTTGATCATGATTTGTTGTTTCATTTATACCTTGCTATTCTGAAATGTAGTCACTCTGAACTACTTGAGCTATGTCAGAGGTTGTCATAGATTCTTCTGTTATCTTCTTTCTTTTTAGAGTTTCAACAGTTTTATCTTCTGCAGCTGTATCATCAAAAACCTGAACCATTTTGCACACAGAATTCATCAGGATTTGAGTAATCTTCATCTCCTGTCTTTTTGTTGGTTCATCAATCTTTCCTTTCCCTTTTTCCTTGGGATCAATTTCAACTTGTGATCTTGTCTTGGGCTTTGAAGCCTCGGAAGTTGACCTTTACTTGATCACAATGCCTTTTTCCTTAGGCCTTGGAGATTTCTTTGTATTAGAAGCTTTATATTTAAGATTTGTCTTCTCAGCTGTAAATCTAGCTTCTTCCTCCTTTAGAGTCTCTAAATCCATTCCAGGATTATGCTTGAGAAACAATCTTTTAGCAATTTCTTCATCAAGAGTCTGAATCTTGGGATCCTTATAGTAGACAGTAGTCTCCTTTCCCTTAAGCTTCAGAGTTTGTAAAAACTTCTGAGAGTCTTGACTTTCAGCTTGAATCATAATATCAGAACTTGATATCAGACTTTGATTTTCAGAACTTGCTTTCAGAACTTGAGCATTCACAGCTTCAGAACTTATATTCTTCTATGTATAAGATTTACTAGAATCAAAAATTAGTTTCTGTGAAGAAACTTTGATGCTTTACTTGCCTTGACCTTGACCTTTGCCTTTGCTAGGGTTTCCCTGGTCATCTTCAGAATTGTCCTTTTTCTTCAGAGTTTGGCTAGTTGAGCATTTGGACTTAACTACCTTCTCCCCCTTTTTGGCATCATCTGTCAGGAGTAGTGAGAGAAGAAGTTCCACGAAAGATTGGATTTCAGTTAATTGAATTTGTTGAGTAGCTTGATTTTGCAAGACCTCATCCAGTTGGGCCTGCTGCTTTTCTTGAACTTTCTCAATTGCTTCCACTTTCTCTTGAATAGGTTTGATAAACCTCTTTTTGTCTAGTTTGATCTCCATGTCTAGCTTATCAGCTGTTTCTTGAAGTTTATCAACCTTTGCTTGAGTTGTGGAGTGTAGACCTTGAAGAGATTTAGTACTGAGAGCAGTGAATTTAAGTTGTGTCTTAAATTCAGAGTTTGTCAGCAACTCATCAGCTTTTGAAATATGATCTTTCAGAACATTTGAGCTTGGAATGAAGTCAGGTTCATTCCACTTCTTGGTCCATTCAACTCCTCTGTGAGTTTCTTCCCATAGAACAGGAGCATCTTCTTCAATAAATTTAAGTAGTGCCTCATTTCCAAGAATTGGAGCATTAACTAGAGCACTGTCTCCAGAACTTGATAACATCTCCTCATCTTGAAATTCCTGAATCATAATTTCTCCAGGTGCTGGAAGGGCTTCAATTACTCTAGGTTCTTGTGAGATCAGAGATTCCTGATCCCCTTCTTCAGTATCTTTAGCATCCTCAGATTGAGGTTGTGCCATATGCCTCCCGGCTCTCATCTTCCTTGATCTTCTAGATGAAGGAGTGACTTTATCTGTATCAGAACTTGAAGGTCTTTTCCTTTTCAGAATTCCAGAACCCTCAGCTTCATTCTCCTTCTGAAAAATTACCTTTTCAGCTTCTACTGTCACATGTTCTGATGTTGGAACCTGGACATGTTCATCCTCATCTGATTCATCTCTCAGAATCAGCCTTCTCTTTCTCCTTGGTGGAGATTGAGGAACAGATTTGGTCCTTTTGGTTTTGGGCCTTGAGGATGTGTCATATTTTACAACTGGCATCTTTTGAGAAGTACTAGAGGTTGGTTTGGATTTGAGAGGTGAGGTTTTGATGATTGTGGTTGAGAGGATTATGCTGATTGAAAGTAGGTTTTGATAGTAGGCTGTGGTCGAGTATTGGAAGACTGTGTTGGTGAAGGTTGAGAAGTAGTAGGTTGTGTAGGTGGAGGCTGTGCTGGTGCTACATCAGGATATATGGTACTGTATGTATAAGGAACAGAATTTACTAAGAACTGTTTTACTGATTGAGGAATTTGGAGGGGTCTTAGTACATTCTTCTTATTATCAGCAGATAATAAGTCTGTGAAAGCCCTTTTGTGAAGTTTAAATGGTTGAATCAATTCACTAACCAGTTGGGGCTTATCAGAAATACAAAAACTGTAAATAAGTTGAAAGAATCTAGCAAAGTAAACAGTATTTGTGTCCTCTTTCGACCTATCCCCAATAAAACCCAAAATAGCAGTAGCATAATCAAAATGAGTTTGATTAAGAAGTGCATACCCTATTTGCTGACTCAGAATTGGAATAACATCAAAATTTGAGCATTTGTTGGCAAAGGCTCTGGTGATGCAATCAAAGAAGTAGCTCCACTCCCTTCTGATATATGGCCTCTTCAGCTGTCCCAGCTTGGACAGACTTTTCTCATAGCCAAGATTGGCCATCATACCCTGTAGAAGTGGATCCTCAATCTGAGCATTAAAAGTACAATTTTCTGGAAATGCAGAGCTTCTCGAACAATAGACAAGGTAACCAGATGCTCATCTTCCCCTGTTATGAAAATGATGCTTGGAGACCCATTTTCACCACCATCATCATAAACTGCAGTCCTCCAAAACTCCAGTATTTTTGTTCCTGAGAGTGATTGTGGTTGGGTTAGAGCATACTCAATCTCACTGCGAGCCAGAAGGTCTTGAACGCAGTGCATATCTGAAGGAGCCTCGTCCTTGTTGAGAATAGCCATGTAGTTGTTGGGGACAAACTTGACTCCATCATAGATAAGATCCTTAGGTGCCATTTCTGTGAAAAATTAAGTGAAAAGTTGTGTGTGTATAAAGTGTTTGATAAAATGCCTGTGAGAAAATAGCTTCAGAGAATAATAGAGAGTGAGAGAGAATAAGAGAGAGTGGAAAGAAATAAAAGTAGGTAAAAGATTGTAAAATCTTTTAACTTTACTATTTATACTCTCCACGTGACAATGGCTATATTTGTATATCATAACAGACATCTGACACCTGGCAGCATGTAAACAGTCAAAACATTATTAGTGGGCATGGTAAACGTGTAGTAATTATTGCTCATATGCGGTTACTAAAAAAACACGCAACCCATTAACCAAATGATTATCACTGTTGTTATCTCACTTAATTATTTTCTGATAAATATGACCGTTACAGTAAATACCAAAAATCAGTCAAGTAATTGAATAATGCCACATAAGCATCAGAGTTTCCATCAGGATTTGCATCAGAACTTGACTATTATCAGAATTTAATGGTCATCAGAACATGGCTTCTGTACTCAAAAAGTGAATGACTGTTTCTGTGATTCTTCACACAAATACTGACTGGTTTTTTTAGAGTTTAATCATCAGAACTTTCATCAGAACTTGTCCTTAGAATTTATGCAAATAATAATTAACTGTTTATCAGAAACAACTTAATCACCACAGTAATTTTCATCATTCATATGGAGTGATAGTGTGTGTATGTGCAAATGATCAGATAAAGATTAAAGTCAGATAAACTTCAGTATATCTTAGAAATACGGCATAACTAAGAAAAATGCTTGAAATCTGTCTTTAATTGTGAAGTCTACTATAGAATAAAGTTATGCAAGAGTTTACCTCAACTGTTTGTGCTTATTTTATGCATCTTTTGAAATTCTTTTGACAATGGCTTCTCAGTGTAAATGAGTTGCAACTGCCTTCAAGATTTATGTTGTCATCAGAATATTTCTCCAGTAATCAGAGAATGTGAAAAGTTACCAAGAAAAATTAATTTGCTTTTCTAATGCATATAACTTAATACCCGCAATGCACTTGGATCTTACCTTTCACATATTTACTCTATATCTCAAAGGAGTACCTGATTTCAATTTTTTTTCTTTTATTTTCTTCAGATAAGTGAGGCTTATCAAGCATGTAGTTCATCCTTAAGATTTACTGACATCAGAATTTGACAGATAAGAAGCAATAATCTAGTTTGTTACTTAGTAATAAGATACACAAAGTAAATTTGACTAAGATCAAAATCAGAACTTGCTTGTGTTATTAATTTCCACATAAAAAACTAATTCAAATATGGGATACACAGTTTGTTAAAGACTACTAAGTCAACATCTAACAAAATAATCCTCATTGGATTGAATAGTCACAGAACATTCAAAACACTATCAGAGTATATGGAATCACATCTGATAACAATCAGTATTGAATATTTAACAATTTAAGCACATATTACATTGAGATAAGACAATCTGTAAACACTGATCATAAAGTCTGATGCATGAGAACAAAAACTAAGCAGATTTTGAGAAATAACCTGAAACCATTCCAAGTTCATTTACTAGTCTTGTAAAAGTAGCTTCACATAGTGGTTTTGTAAAGATATCTGCTAGTTGTTGATCTGTTGGAACATAATGCAATTCTACTGTACCTTCCATCACATGCTCCCTTATGAAATGGTACCTAATGCTGATGTGCTTTGTCATTAAGTGTTGTACTGGATTACCTGTCATAACAATAGCACTTTGATTATCACAGTAAATGGGTATTTTAGAAAATTCTAACCCATAGTCTAGTAACTGATTCTTCATCCAAAGAATCTGTGCACAACAGCTTCCTGTAGCAATATATTTTGCTTCTGCAGTTGATCTGGAAATTGATTTATATTTCTTGCTAAACCAAGAAACCAATCTTCCTCCAAGAAATTGGCAGCTTCCACTAGTGCTTTTCCTGTCTATTTTGCATCCTGCAAAATCTGCATCTGAGTAACCTATTAGCTTAAATTTTGATTCCCTAGAATACCACAATCCTAGATCAGCTGTACCCTTGAGGTACTTGAAAATTCTTTTCACAACTATTAGATGAGGTTCTCTTGGATTAGCCTGAAATATTGCATAAAGACAGGTAGCATACATGATATCAGGTCTACTTGCAATTAAATAAAGTAAGGAGCCAATCATACCTCTGTAATTAGTAATATCTACTGATGTTCCAGTATCTTTATCTAACTTGGTTGCAGTGGCCATGGGAGTTGATGCAGTTGAACTGTCTTGCATTCCAAATTTTTTGAGTAAATTTTTTTGGTGTACTTGGATTGATTTATGAAAGTACCTTCTTCAGTTTGCTTGACTTGAAGTCCCAGAAAATAGCTCAACTCTCCCATCATACTCATTTGATATCTTGACTGCATTAACTTGGAAAATCTTTCACAAAGTTTTGTATTTGTAGAGCCAAAGATGATATCATCAACATATATTTGTACCAAAAGTAAGTCCTTTCCATGGTTGAGGTAGAACAGAGTTTTATCAATTGTGCCTCTGGTAAATCCACTTTCCAGAACGAATTGAGCTAAAGTCTCATACCATGCTCTTGGAGCTTGCTTAAGGTCATAAAGTGCTTTGTCAAGCCTGTAGAAATGATTTAGAAATTTTGGATCTACAAAGCCTGGAGGTTGTTCAACATATACCTCTTCTTCCAATTCTCCATTGAGAAAAGCACTTTTTACATCCATTTGAAAGACTTTAAACTTCTTGTGAGCAGCATAAGCCAAAAAGATTCTTATGGCTTCCAATCTAGCAACTGGAGCAAATGTTTCATCATAATCAATACCCTCCTGTTGAGAGTAACCTTTAGCAACCAACCTTGCTTTATTTCTGAACACCCATTTTGTGCCAATGATTGATCTGTTCTTTGGTCTTGGCACTTGGATCCAGACTTTATTTCTTTCAAATTCATTTAACTCTTCCCGCATTGCTTGCACCCAGTCAGCATCTTGAAGAGCTTCTTCCACTTTCTTTGATTCAGTCTGAGATAGACAAGAATGATAAAGACATTCATTTGATGTTGTTGTTCTAGTTCTGACACCTGCTTCAGGATCTCCAATTATTAAGTCAGGTGTGTGTGATTTAGTCCACTTCCTTGCAGATGGAAGTTGATCTCTAGAACTGGATCCTCCCCCATGATCCATGTTGTCTCCATCAGCATTTTCTGATGTTCCCCCTGAAGTTATGCTTACTGAAATTTCAGAATTTGAGTTGGATCCTTCAGGAATTGAAGAATCAGAGTTTCCAGAATTTTCAGAATTTGGCTCATCGGAACTTGATGAATCATAACTTGAAGAGCTAGTGACTGGTTCTGATGCTTCTTGAGAGTCTTGAGATGTGGTTTGATCATCTACTTGCTCCCCCTAAACAGGTGCATTTTCCTTTGGAGCAATTACCACAGTTTCAATGATATCAGAATTTAACCCATCAAAACTTATAGGATCAGGATTTAGGTCATCAGAATTTACGGAATCATAATTTATATCTTCATTTTCAAATCTCAGCTGATCATGATCATTGAAATCTTCAAGTCTAGTAATCTTTTTATCATCAAAAGATACATTGATAGATTCCATGACTACCCTTGTTCTTAAATTGTAGACTCTGAAGGCTTTTGTGGAAAGTGGATATCCAACAAAAATTCCTTCATCAGCTTTTAGATCAAATTTTGACAGCTATTCAGGATGAGTCTTAATAACAAAATACTTGCATCCAAATACATAAAAGTATTTCAGATTTAGCTTCTTTTTCTTCACTATCTCATATGGTGTTTTTCCATGCTTGTTTATGAGTGTAGCATTCTGTGTAAAACAAGCAGTCTGCACAGCTTCAGCCCAAAAATAGGTTGGTAGCTTTGCTTCATCAAGCATAGTTCATGCAGCTTCAATAAGAGTCATGTTCTTTCTTTCTAAAACTCCATTCTGCTGTGGAGTTCCAGGTGCAGAAAATTCCTGCTTTATTCCTTGCTCTTTGCAGAACTCTTCCATGATTGAATTCTTGAACTCAGTGTCATTATCACTTCTTATTATTTTAACAGAATCTTTGACTAATTTATCCAGCTATCTGACATGATCAGTTAGAGTAGATGCAGTTTCATTCTTCTTGTGCAAGAAATACACCCAAGTGTATCTTGTGAACTCATCCATTATAACCATAGCATATTTCTTCTTTACAATAGACATGACATTGAGTGGGCTAAATATATCAACATGCAGTAAGTGATAAGGCTCAAGAATTGAGGATTCAGTTTTGCTCTTGAATAAAGATTTTCTTTGTTTTGCCTTTCGACATGAGTCACGCAGACCATCAGGAGCAATTACTGATTCAGTCCTCTCACAAGATCTTTCTTTACTAGCTCATTTATGTTGTTGAAATTTAAATGAGAGAGTCTCTTGTGCCAATTCCAGCTTTCTTCAATTGATGCTCTGCTTAACAGACAGATTGCAGAACCATCAGAATTTGTTGAAATTCTGGCTTCATATATGTTACCATGTCTGTAACCTTTCAGAACCACTTTGCCTGTAGAATTACTTACAACTTCACAGTGTTCTTCAAAGAAATCCACATGATAACCTATGTCACATATTTGACTCACACTTAGCAGATTGTGTTTAAATCCTAAGACAAGAGCTACTGATTCAATTATGACATTCCCAAGATTGATATTTCCATATCCCAGAGTTTTTCCCATGTTGTCATCTCCATAAGAAACTCCTGGGCCAGCTTTCTCCACAAAGTCTGATAGCAGGGCTTTATTTTCAGTCATATGTCCTGAATATCCACTGTCCAGAACCAAGATGTTTTTCATGTTGCCCTGCAATCACAAAGACCACTATTGGTTAGTTTTAAGGACCCATACTTGCTTGGATCCTTTGGCTTTTTTAAGTTTGTTAGTATTTGCAGCGGATTTAGTTTCAGAGTTTATGCTAACATGCTTTTTATTAGACTTTATATCAGACTTTGCATCAGAATTTACACTAGTAGGAATTACACTGACTTTCTTTAATTAAGGTTTTATTTGATAATAATCATAGTACAAACTATGATATTCCTTACAAGTATAAATAGAATGCCATAAACTACCACAATGAAAATAAGGATTTTTTGGTTTAAACTTAAAAGACTGACTCTTAACTCCTGATCTAGGAGGTAAAGAGTTTATATCTTTATTTTTCCTGCAAAAAGAAGCAAGATGGTTAGAGTTTCCATAATTATAGCATTTCTTTCTGGGAGCATTAGGAACAGGAATATAATTATTGCTTTTATTCACACCTTCCTTTCCATTCATATTTTTCCTAGCTTCCTTGACCTTGTTCACATTTTTAATCTCTTTCAGCTTATACTTAAGCCGCTTCTTTGTCATTAAGCCAATGTTTACTACAGCTGGTTTATCCTGTTTTTATTTGTCAGAAGTTGACTTTTCTTTGACTTCTGTTTTAGAGTCTTTCATCTTTTCAGATTTGACTTGTCAGATTTTGACACAAACTTGACAGGATTAATTTTAGGCTTTTCAGCTTTCTTGGTAAAGTTTGGTTTAGATGACACAGTTTCCTTTTCTTCTTTATCATCTAGGTAACCTAGACCTTCTTTCCAATTTCCATTTTCTAAGATTTTCTGAGTTGTTCTTCCAGAGTTAGTCCAAGTTTTGATTATCTCCTTTTCCTTTTCCAGTTCAGATTTAAGAGATTTATTCAATTTTAGCAGTTCATCTCTAACATACAGAGCCTCATCTCTTTCTTTTTGAGTTTGATGGAATATAACTAACTCTTTTTCTAAGTAGTCATTTCTGTTTTTAAGAGCAAGACTTTCAGATTTTAATCTTTCATTTTTTAAGTCTGATCTCTAAAACTAATGAACATGGTTTTAAGATATAATCTTAGCTCAGAAATATCATCAGTATGAAAACCAAGAGTTGAATGAGGTACCTTCAATTCAGCAGTTCCAGAACTGCTATCAGCATTTGCCATCAAGACAGAGTTTACCTCTTCTTCAGAATCTGAAGTGTCTGCCCGGTTTTTCTTGTTTGTGATAAGTGCCTGGCCTTTATCACTTTTTCCTTTCTTGCAGTCAGGAGAGATGTGGCCTCTTTCACCACAATTGTAACATTTGACATTTGAGTTGCCTCCTCTGTCAGACTTTCCTCCTTTGCCTTCATACTTTTTGAACCCTTTCTTTTCAGAACTTCCACCTTTCCTAGAAAACTTCTTGCCCTTTCTGAATTTCTTGTAGGCTATCTTTGTGATATCCTTCACCATAAGAGCACACAGTTGCATCATCTCTGCATCAACATCCACTTCAGATAAATTTTCAGATTCTGAATCATCATCATCAGAATATGATGACTCAGAATCAGGCTGTATGATGAGAGCCTTTCCTTTGCCCCTCTTTGAGACAACCACTTTAGGAGATTCCTCCTCAGCTTTAAGTGCAATTGTCTTTGACTTTCTTCCATGCCTTTTGTTCATTTGATCCATCTCAAGTTCATGAGTCTTGAGCATACCATAAATTTCATCAAGAGTAGTTTCAGCAAGGTCATAGTTGTCTCTAATGGTAGTAGACTTCAAATCCCAATTTTCAGGAAGAGCTAAAAGGAATTTTAGATTTGAATCTTCAAGATCATATTCCTTGTCCACCAGTGACAAATCATTCAAGAGTTTGGCAAATCTATCATATAAATCAGTTAGTGACTCATCAGATTTTGAGTCAAAGTGCTCAGTTCCATGGCATCTTGTCTCCAAAGCATCCTATATTTCTTTTGCAGTCTTGCATCCAATTACCCTGTTTGACATGACATTGTCAATTGCACTATGAAGTAAATGCCTTACCCTTGCATCCTTGGCAATAGATGAGATATCTTTAGGTATGTAATCACCTTTCTCCTTTGGTATGGTCTCAACTGGTTGATCAGCAACTGCAACAGAAAGCTTGGTAGGCTTATATGGTCCATCATTAATTCTATCAAGGTATTCTGGATCTGTGGCTTCCAGAAACATAGCCATCTTTACCTTCCATATAGGATACTCAGATGCTCTCAGTATGGGAACCCTAATACTCTCATATCGACTGTGGGTTTGATTATTTTGAGTATCTTGAGTTTTGGTGAGCTTAGGTGGAGTTTGTGTTTCGTCAGACATGATTGTAAACTGGATCTCACTGTTTGTATATCAACAGAGAGGCTCTGATACTACTTGTTAGGTCACACAACACTATAGAAGGGGGTTGAATATAGTGTTTATACAATCAAATCAATTTAGAACACAAGTATGTAACGGTAATCAAGTTTATTCAATTTAATAAGCTCTGTTACAAAGTAGGTTAAACTACTCTCTCAGTGATGAACAATATCACTAAGAGCTACTAGGTTACAATGAATAATGTTCTCGTGAATGATAACACATATAGTGTAAACCTTAAGTTGTGTTTATATAGTACACAGTTACAAGATATCTGATTGATAATATCAATCAGATATTATCTTTTAAAAGTCTTCTAGTCTTCCAACTCTCCATGCATATCTTCTATTGTTTAGTCCATATCATCTCATGTAAATCAGCTGCCTTCCTTATCTGAAGTCTTCCCGCACTTAAGTCCTGATATATCTTCTGACGGCCTTAAATTCTGATATAAGTTCTGACTTCAGTAAGTTCTGATTTCCAGTAAGTACTGATAAGTCATGATATTAAGTTTTGAAACTAAACACAAATCAGATTAGACATGACATCTCAAATATATCTAGCAATGGCAAAGATTAACTGACAGAGGAATATTAAAGTAAATATGGGATTCTAAAGATATGCTAAGCCATAAATGGAAGATCTACTTTTCTATAAATAGAAATGACAAGTGACAGTTTAGAAAAGCTAATAGCATGTTTTATTATCCACTGTGTAAACCAGTAGTTAACTGAGTTATAAAGTTAACACTGGTCCTTAGTCAGTTGTAACAATTTAGATCAAATCTCTTGTATCACTCTCAAGAAGAAGCTGAGCTCTTTAACATCAAAGAGCTTAGAAATTTTGTAGCAAAATAGTCTTAATTTTTAATATAAAATTAAGTGAGTTTTGAAGATCTGTGTTCTTTATTTTCTGCAAATTTAAATTCTGTATGAACATTTTTCTCTACAAGATTTAATTTACTTTGTTCAACCATTAACTTTCAAGAAAAGCCCAAAAACAGTAAAACACATTCACCCCCCCTGTGCGTTATTCATTACCTAACAAGTGGTATCAGAGCCAAATCTGAAGGTAAACAGATTCAAGATCTTGGAAGAATGAATACACAGAAAATCAGTAGCATCAAAATTCCTACCTTTGACAAAGCTAACTACACTCTTTGGATAAAGAAAATGATGTTGTTTATCAGGATGGCCAATCCATTCTGCATTCAGATCCTTAAGAATGGACCCTTCATTACTATGGTTAGAGTTGAGGAATCTAAAGATGGAGACATGGTTATCCCAGCCCATTATGCTCCAAAAGATCCTGCTGTGTATTCTGACCCTGAAAAGGAGAAAGTTTTCCTGGATAGCAGCTTGCAATTGATATTGATTGAGTTACTTGACAATGTGATGTACAACAATATTTTCAACTGTGACACTGCCAAGCAAATATGGGAAAAGATTGAAATACTCTGTGAAGGAACTGAGGAAGTTATATCTAATCAAAGAAGGATACTAATTTCACAGTATGAGGATTTCATGGCTAAGCCAAAGGAAAGTATTAAAGAAGTATTTGAAAGATTTAACAGGCTGATAAATGACTTGCAGCTTCATGACAAATACTATGAAGCTGAAGAAGTGAACCTGAAGTTCTTGCTCACTCTCCCTGATCATTTGGAACAGAAAATCTCAGTAATCATGGAATGGAGAGACTTGAGTAGGATAACACTGGAAGTTCTATATGGAATTCTTAAAACATATGAACTTGAAATGATTCAGAGAAAATCATTGAGATCTGGTCAAGGACATGTTGTAGATGGCTCAAGTGCTTTAATTGTAAATGAAGGTCAAACATCTAATGATGAACCAAGATCTCATATTCCAGTTGCTTCAACAAGTGAGCAAAGAATAATTGATTCACAGGAACAAGTCATTCTGGAATTGGAAAAAGATGAGTTATATACTCTTGAAGAACTGGATGAGCTAGATCAGTCAATGGCCTATTTGGCTAGAAAATTCTCTAACATTAGAGTAAGGAAGCCAAGATACTTCAAAAGTAAAGGACAATCTTTTAACAAAGATAGCAGCTGGAAGGAAAAAGGGAAGTACAATTCTGATAGGAAGAATGGCTACAAAACTGGATCTGTTGACAGATCTAATATAAGGTGCTTCAGTTGTGATGATCTAGGCCATTTTGCTATAGAATGCGGGAAACCCAAGAAGGAAAAGAAAGATAAGGCTTATCTTGAACTTGAAGCAAAGTATGAAGCTCTTCTGAAGAAACAGCAAATCAAAGCTTATATTGCAGAAGGTAAAGGTTGGGATGACTCTGAAAATGATGAAGATGAAGAACTTGGTAACTATGCACTCATGGCCTTGGAGTATGGAGAGTCATCCTCATCTAAATCACAGGTACCAACTCTTACCTCCACTGATTTAAATATGAATCAATATAAGGAAACTGTTGAAAAGATGAGCACAGAAATGTTTCACATTCATACAAGCATGGTTGTTGATATTGAAGAAGTTAGCAGATTAACAAAGTTGAATGAGAAGCTTGAAAGTGAAAAACAAGAAACTGAATTGTTGACAGTGGATCTTGAAGCCTTGAAACAAGAAAATGGTTACCTGAAAACAAGCTCAAATGTGTAAATGAGATTAAGGCTGTGTGTTAGGCCTCAATAATACTATAGAAGGGGGTTGAATATAGTATCTACAATCAATTCGATTATGAACACAAGTATGTAACAGAAAACAAGTTTATTCAATATAACAAACTCTGTTACAGTAGGTTTAATCTACTCTCTCAGTGATGTATGATATCACTAAGAGCTGCTAGGGTTACAAAGAATAATATTCTCGAGAATGATAACACTTATAGTGTAAACCCTAATTTGTGTTTATATAATACACAGTTACAAGATATCTTCTAATTGATATGAAATATATCTCTTCCTAAAATATATCAATCAGATATTATCTTTTTACAAGTCTTCTAGTCGTCCAACTCCTAAAACATATCTTCCTTTGTTTAGTCCAGATCCTCTCCTAGAAATCTGCCACAGTTTACTTCTGAAGCATATCCTTCCTTAAGTTCTGATATCACAAGTTTGATACCTTAAGTTCTGATATCTTCATGTCTTCAGTAAATCCTGATTTCCACTAAATCCTGATATTAAGTTCTGAAACTAAACATATCAGATTAGTCATGACATCACAAATATATCTAACACTGTGCTAAGGGGAAAATTGGAGAAAAGTGAAGTAAAGTTGAAGTCCTTTCAGGATGCATCTGAATTGGTTGGTCAGTACCATGAGAAAAATAAACCATGTGCAAACATTGCTATTGGTCTTGATTATGATGCCTTATACAGCAAAAAGAAAAACACAAGTGACAGAGGAAAAGCAACAAAGAGTGAAAATGTTTCAGCAATGCTGAGAAATGTTGGGTCACCTGTGTTTAAGACTTGTGAAGTAAACTTCATTGAAGAAGAATTGATCATCAAGCAAGAAATTGCAGATGAGGATAATGAAAAGAAAAATGCAAATTCAATTCAATCTTCCAAGGCTGAAGAAAATCTTATGGACAATCAAAGTACCAAGACTCCTGTCAAATAAACCAAGATTGAAGATGCAAGAAAGAAGAAGAAAAATGGGAGAATGGGAGAATGGGAGAATGGGGATAAACAAAAGCAATAATCTGGCCTATATTGCAGATGCTCCTGGCAAGAAGTATGAAAAAAATGGCTCTGCAAATCATCTAACTTACCTTTGTAAAAAGGGTGTTAGTAAGCCAACTGAAGGAGCTTGCAAATACAATGAAGCAGATTTAAATGATCCCTACTCATTCTGTGATAAGTTTGATTGCATCCCTTGTAACTTGAAAGTGATGAAGAGTTGCCACAAATTGAGAGTAGACCTTAAAGAAATAAAAATTGAGTCTACATCAGAATGGAAAAATGCACAACAATCATTGAATTCTATTTTATCCGAAATAAATCACTTTACTTCTGCTAAATCAGTTAACAAGAAGAAAGTACCCAACACTGCTTGGGTTACTAAACACACCTGAATCTCATTGTGTGCAGGGCAAAGTGAAAAAAGTCATAATGAGTCATTGCCAGTGGATGCTCCAGACATATGACAGGTGATAAGGCCCTGCTATCATAGTTTGAGGAGAAAGTTGGCCCATTGGTGACCTTTGGAGACAACAGCAAAGGATTCACAATGGGATATGGCAAGACTGTTTCTGAAAATATTGTCATTGATGATGTAGCACTAGTAGCTGGTCTTGAGGTGAATCTTCTCAGTGTTATCCAATTTGCAAACAAAGGCTTTGAAGTTTTATTCAACAAAGAATAATGCACCTTTATCAGTAAGAAAACTGGTGAAGTTGCTCTGAAAGGAGCAAGGAAAGGAATCTTGTTTGTTGCAGACTTGGACTCAACAAATAAGGATGGTATTTGCTACTTCTATACCAAAACATCAGAAGAACAAAGCAAGCTATGGCATAAGAAGCTGTCTCACTTGAATTTCAAGGCAATTAACAACTTAGTCAAAAAGAAGTTAGTGAGAGACATGCCCCAATACAATTTTTTATTTGTATAAAATAAATTGAGGAATTTGCTCAAGTTGAAGTTTGTGAATCTTGTCAGAAATCAAAGATGAAAAGATCTAGTCATAAGTCAAAAACTGTGAATTCTATAAGTGCACCCTTGTAACTTATTCACATGGACTTGTTTGGGCCAGTGAATGTCTTATCAATTTCAAGGAACAGATATGCACTTGTGATGGTGGATGACTTCTCAAGATACACCTGGGTAGAGTTCATGTACTCTAAAGATGAAACTCCACACATAATAATTGAGCACATCAAGAAGATAGAAAAATAGGCTGAAGATCATAATTATGTGAAAAGACTAAGAAGTGACAATGGAACAGAATTCAGAAATGTACATTAAGTGAATTCTACAAAGGCAAAGGCATTGTTCAAGAATTCCCAGCTGCCAGAACACCTCAACAAAATGGAGTAGTTGAGAGAAAGAACAAAATATTGGTTGAAGCTGCTAGAATAATGTTGCAAGATGCTAAGTTTCCAACAAGTTTCTGGGAAGAGGCTGTCAATACCGCATGTTATACTCAGAACAGATATCTCATTAACAAGGCACATGGCAAGTCACCCTACTCAATCATGACTAAGAGAAAACCTACTGTAAAACATCTTCATGTGTTTGGAAGCAAGTGTTATATTTTGAAAGACAACTCTGAATATGTGGGAAAATTTGACTCAAAGGTTTTTGAAGCAATTTTTCTGGGATATTCACTGGAAAGAACAGCGTACAAAGTTTATGTGATTGATCAAAAGAAGACCATGGAAAGCACATGGAAGGCTTGGAATGCCTTGATGATAATGAATCTGAAACCCTTGCATTTGAAAACCTCAACATTGATAGTGATTCTGATGGAGAAGATGAAGTTAATGCACAACAGTTGATGAATGAAGAGACTACTGAACAGGAAAATCATGGAAATGAAAGCTCATCTCAAACACCTGAATTTGGTAGCAAAAACTCAGGGGGAGTAAGAGAAGAAGGATCTACCAGTTATACCAATAATGAAGAAAATGATGAAGGCAAAAGTCAACAAACTCACACAAGGAAGTGGGATAGAAGTCACTCTAGAGAATCAATTATTGGTGATCCTACTACTGGTGTGAGGACTAGAAGTGCAACTAATAATGAGTGCCTACATGCATGTTTTCTGTCTCAAGTAGAACCTAAGAAAATTGATGAAGCTACACTGGATCCTGACTGGATATCTGTCATGTAGGAAGAGCTGAATCAGTTTGAAAGAAGCAAAGTCTGGAAGTTTGTTCCTGCACTAAAGGATAGAAGCGTCATAGGAATAAAATGGGTGTTCAGGAATAAATTGGATAAAAATGGTATAGTTACTAGAAACAAAGCAAGGTTGGTTGCAAAAGGCTACTCACAAGAAGAAGGAATCGATTATGATGAAACTTTTGCCCCGGTTGCAAGACTTGAAGCTATAAGAATTTTCCTAGCATTTGCTGCACATTCAAACTTTAAAGTGTATCACATGGATGTCAAAAGTGCCTTTCTGAATGGTGAGCTAGAAGAAGAAGTTTATGTGCAACAGCCTCCTGGATTTGAGGATCCAAAATTTCCAAATTTTGTGTACAAGTTACTCAAAGCTCTATATGGACTAAAACAGGCACCTAGAGCTTGGTATGACACCCTATCAGATTTCCTACTAAAGCATGGTTTTACTAGAGGTACCATAGACAAGACTCTCTTCTACAAGAAATATGGTGAAGATATGATCATAGTTCAGATCTATGTGGATGATATCATTTTTGGTTCTACTAATGAGAAGCTTTACCAAAGATTCTCCAAGCTTATGCAAAGTGAATATGAAATGAGTATGATGGGGGAACTAAGTTATTTCCTTGGACTTCAAGTTAGCCAAAGAAGTGATGGTATCTTCATTAGTCAAACTAAGTATGTCAAGGATCTATTGAAAAAGTTTGGGATGGTTGATTGTTCACCTGCATCTACACCTATGTCTACTGCAACAAAGTTGGATGAAGACAAAAAGGGCAAGAGTGTAGATATCTCAAGCTATAGAGGGATGATTGGATCACTGCTTTACTTAATATCAAGTAGACCAGACATCATGTTTGCAACATGTATATGTGCAAGATTTCAAGCCAATCCAAAAGAATCACATTTGATGGCTGTAAAAAGGATTTTCAGATACTTGAAGGGGACACCAAACTTGGGATTATGGTATCCTAAGGGAACTGGTTTTGTAGCTATTGGTTACACAGATGCAGATTTTGCTGGATGCAGGGTTGACAGAAAGAGTACCAGTGGAAGCTGTCAATTTCTTGGACAAAGACTTGTATCCTAGTATAGAAAGAAACAACAATCTGTATCAACTTCTACAGTTGAAGCTGAATACATAGCTGCAGGAAGTTGTTGTGCTCAAGTGCTTTGGATCAGAAATCAGCTAATGGATTATGGCCTAGTGTTACACAAAATTCCTATCATGTGTGACAATACTAGTGTTATATCTATAGTAGCTAATCCAGTTAATCATTCTAGGACAAAGCACATTGATATAAGATATCATTTTATTAGAGAACATGCTACTAATGGTACCATTGATGTAACACCCCCAGATCCGGGGTCGGGGATCCGGGTCGTCACGGTCTTTCTTTCCACAATATCACTTCACTTAATTAATAATAAATAACCTTATGCTGTGACCCCACACTAACACACACCACAACCCGTTATAGTCTCAGAGATGAAATTTAAATAAGTACAAGTCTTTGAATCCACAATTTAAAAGTTATTACAACCCAAAATGATTACTTGATAAATTTACAGTTAATTGCCATTATCTGCCACAAGTTATAATTATACATAATTGATTCTCAAACATAGATGGTCTGATCTACAATAGATCTACCTCTGCAGCTATAGCAGCTACAACATCAACGGGAAGACGCGGGACGCTTCCCACGCGCTTGCGCTGGGTCTGCTGGAGTCCGGCCATCTTTCCTAACTATTGTTGTGTGATGAAGAAATAAAGCAAGGGTGAGCAGCAAGCCCACCAAAATAATATGTATAATGATTTACAAAATATGAGCCTACTCATAATACTCATGAAAGTCTTGGTCAAAAGAAATGAACCAAGTTTGATATCTTAATGCGATGAAGTCGCAAAATATTCAGTATATATATATATATATATACTTTTCAAAATATTGGAAGTCCTCTTCCATGCATAATATACACAAAGTCCCAGTGTATAACTGTAAAAAAAATATCGTTGCAAGGTGATCTCATATATCTAACCTTGTCTCAACGTTTTTCTGAAAATCTTTGTCATTCATAAGACAATTATTAATTAGATATAAGTTTAAAAGATGAAGTTACAAGATACCCCAATATACTTATATCTTTCCCAAATACTACTTGAACTACCACCGTTCAAGTTATAAATTAGCTTCAAAAGTTCATCACATAGATGAGACTATAAGACAAGATTTGAATAGATTAAATCTTTAAAATATTATCAAAATAAAATGAAGTTACGAGATACTTCATTTGATGTAAACATCATTTTGAAAACTTGACCCTGCCAACACTCAACAATCGCCCAACCGTAGCCTTTCTATCGAAGTGCTCTGGGTAGTGTTGCAGAAATTATCCAATTGGATGATGAACTCATTACGGGAGTTTGCCGCGCCAGGAAGACCACTTACGATGATCAGTCGTAGTAGTACAACCCCACCATTTTCTACATGTAGAGGAGAACCTGTCGGATTTACTTGTCAACCGAACACTGAACTCCTAAGGAATGGACCGCCTTAGCGGAACTTCCAGGCCATTTGGGCCAATATAATAAGGTTGGGCCGGCGCTACTCGGCCACTTACGCCACTCCTAGTTCAGATGAAATCCATGACTCTGAAACGTAAAGCTCGTCCCCACTTTCCCCAAGTAGAAACTTGTTGATATGGCTCCACCAAGAAGTCGTATCTATTTGGAAAGGAGAACTCACCGATATTTCCCAGGCGATGCCTATTAATGGATTAACTTGTTCCAAGAATTTTACTTCCCGAGTGTTGGGTAAGTAATCAATTCATTTATCAAAACAGCAACCTTGTTGCGAATATAAAACACACCACAGAGCCGGATCCCTCAGGTTTTGAGCGAGTATTTAAATCCCCTTAAAAAGGAAGATCTTAAATATAAAAATGAGTTTTGGGATCCGCTCTAACTTTTAAAAATCATTTTGAAGACTCGAAAATACTTTAAAGAGTGTTTGGAGTAAAGCTGATTTAATGAAGTAAATCAGTCCCCAGTATATTTAGAAAAATGCCTGAATATTATTATTTAAATAATATTCTCATAAAGATAATCCTTATAAAAATAATCAAAGTAGAAGTATTAAAACTTATACTTGAAATGGATATTAAATAACCAAAGATATACTTATATAAAAGTACTATCTTTATTTGAATAATCGAAAATAAGTTTGATTATTTACACCTTATTCTTTAATAAAATAAAGAATATATCTCAGCAAATAATCGGAGTCATAGATCCTCAAATGAATATTCAAAAATATTCAATAAATAATAAAAACTGAGTCATAAGCCCTCGAATGAATATTCAAATAATATTCAATAAATAATATAAAAGAGTCATAAGCCCTCGAATGAATATTCAAAATAATATTCATTTAATATAAAGGAGTCATACGCCTTCGAATAATATTTGAAATAATATTCAATAATAAAATAAAACTAAAGTTATCGAATAAACTTTATAAGATTAATAGTTTTAAAAACTATATCAATATATATATATATAAATATATATATTATACTCGGGAGCCTCGCCTCCTGGTTTTAGAAAAAGTTTACCTTTTGATCCCTATACTAAGGGTATATGCAAGTTACCGCTATCCTCTAGCATAGGTATTATCAACTGAATCAACAATTATATATGGAAAGAATATGAAACAGGCATGCATATATATACCATAGCAGCATGCTTCAATATATTGCAACATTTGCTAATATAAACATCATGCATCTATCGCAAGATAATGCATATACATATATACATCACAACAACAGTATAACGGGTAGAAAACTTGCCTGAGCGACTGGGGTTACGAATGGCTCGGGACGAGTCTGGTAACCTATAAACAACAAGTAAGTTGGAATTAAACCAAAGTCACTTGTAAGTCTATACTTTAACTAACTTAGACTCTAACGCTTGTTTTGCGCTCACTGATTCGCTTAAGTCACTCGGGTACCCTCGGCTCCACCATTTTTAATAATTTAACCTTTACGAGTTTTAAGGAGATTCCTTCGCGAGTGTCTTACTAACTGCCTAGCACACTTACCATAAATGTTTCATACATTAATTAACCCTTTTTGGTCTTTAACCTATGTTTCAAAGTAAGGCGAGGGGAAAAGTTTCGTTCGCGAAACGTCGTTACTTGAAACGGTCGTTTCTCCTAAACCGTGCATCGGAATCGAACGAACTACATATCAAAACGAAGCTCGTAACATGAGCTATCTAAACATGTCAGTGGTCATAATATAGCAGGGGGTTCTCGGGTCCTAATGCTATGCACAAAAACAGTCCAAAGAAAATCGGACATTACGACGGCTATGTTTACGCGATTTCCAATATTTTAAACCATTCAAACCCATTCCAAATCAACCTCAAATCCAACATACAACCAACATCCATCCTCATCACATCATAACAACCCCAACCAATTTAATTTAATCATTCATACTTATGCCTAAGCTTAACTTTAATCATACTTAAGTTCTTTTAATCAAAACAACAACATTTACCATTCCATTTCAATACCAATTCAATCCCAAACTCTAAATCACCAACATTAAGCTACCATATCACCCTACTAATCAAAATCATCTTATAATACATAGGAATCTAGGGTTTGGAGATGGTATACCTTCCTTGAAGTGGTGGGAGGAGCTAGGAAGCCTTAAGAAGCTTTGAGAAGTCTTAGGAATGCTTGGATCTTCAAGGAAAACAAGAAACAATTTCAAGTTAAAAACTTGAAAACACTATTCATAGTCTTCTTCTTTGATTAAATGAAGAATATGGAGAAGGAATTGATGGCTTAAACTCATGATATAGCCCTAACTAAGCATGAAGATGATTAGGGAATTAACTCACCAATTTAGGAGGCTTGGATCTTGAGTTTTTGAATTCTTGCCCATTTGCAATAGTAAAAAGCCGAGAGCATGATGAACCATGCCTTGGTTTCTTTTTGATTTTGATGAAAATGATTTTGCTTGGCTTGGTTGGCTTGTTTTTGTGTTTGATTTAGTTAATTACCTTGTTGCCCTTGAATTTGTGTGGTTAAAAAGCCACCACACCTCCTTCCTTCCCATGTCATGCTTGTGTCACCTTGCACATGTCATAATGCTCCCACTTGTCCACACCTTGTGGTTTGATGATGTCACAATCCCTGGCTTCTTGTACAAGCTTGTCTCTTGGTCACTTATTTGTTTTACGGTTCGCTTATCTTTCGTTCTCGTTTATCGTTTGAGGGATCATACTCGGGATCTTATTACTTAGGTTCCCTTAACCTTTCTCAATATATTATATTCCTTTTATGATCCTCTCCTATAATCCTTTAATTTAAATCCTTTTTATCCTGTTACCTTATACTCAATTCTCTCCGTATCTTGTGGATTTCTGGGAAAAATTAAAGTGTTCGGAATTGGATTCTGACGATCTTTACATACACTTATATACCACATAGAGTACTAATAATATCCCATAAGATCAATAACAGAACCCCTACATAGCGTGGCATGAAAAGTTTTCTCGTTCAGCAAAAACACTATTCATAAGGGTTTCAAAATTTCTCAAAAATTGGGGTTATTACAGTCTCCCCTCCTTAAAAGGATTCCGTCCCGGAATCAGATAGAAAACAAATGGGGATACTTTCTTAGCATTACACTTTCTAACTCTCGAGTCAATTTTCCCACATTGTGGTTCTACCACCAAACTCTGCCTAGTTTGATAATCCTTCTCCTAAGCACTTGTTCCTTTTCACTCTATAACCCTTCCTGGTTGCTCCATATAGGTTACGTCGGGTTGCATATCTATGCGCTCATATGCCTCTATTTATCTGGCATCTGAATTACACTTCCTTAACATTGATACGTGAAACACGTTACGACCTGCTACATGTTCGGGGTTAGGGCTAGCTCATATGCTAACTTCCCAAAACGTCTTAATATATCCAAGGGTCCAACAAATTGTAGACTTAGCTTTCCTTTCTTTCCGAACCTCATCAATCCTTTCCAAGGGATACTTAGAACATTACTAGGTCCCCTATTTCATACTCTTTATCCTTTCGTGTCAAATCAACATACTTATCATGTCCATCTTGGGCTACTACCAGCCGTCCTCTGATTAGATCTATCATATCCTTGGTCCTTTGGACTACTGCGGGTCCGAGCATCTTGCGCTCTACAACTTCATCCTAACATAAGGGAGATCGACATTATCTTCCCTCAAGGATCTCATAAGGCGACATCTCGATAATGACATATGATCTATTTTCGTAAGATAACTCAATCCGAATTAAGTGATCATTCCAAATTCTTTCAAGTCTATTGCACAGACTCTCATTATAGCTTTTATCATTAGAACTTTTGCTTCTCAATACCCATTCTTTTCCAGTTCGTAATCGCTACTACCTTCCGTTCCTAATATTATACGGGTTATACTTTTGCTCGTTAGCGTTCTATAACCTTTTAATAACCACGTCAACCTTAGTATCATGAATGTGTTTCCATTCTGCATACTACCACCACTTTATTACTCCTTTTTCAGTTATTTCTATTTTTCCAAAGTTTGATTAATCATATAGAAGTAAAGGAATTTGTTGAGAGATCACTATGATCATAAACACTTGTTATATCGCATAGTTAGTACAGAAGGTGGCCAGCCTTTAGTACTTGACAAGCAATTAAACAACATGTGGTATCCTACTAGGCTTCTATCACAAAGATAGATAGTCATTCGGCAATACCTCCCCTTCTGGAAGGGTTGTTCTTCTCAGCTTACATGAAATGAAAAGAAGAGAAAAGAACGAACTGAAGAGAATTGTATATATGAAAAAAATATACTGCCACAAAATATCTGGCTTGGAACCTACCTCTGAACTATAGAGGTTTGTCATAGGAGAACAAAACATATACGTATTTATATCAGCATCAAGCATTATAGCCTCGTATTTCCCATGCCTAAATATTTTCGCTATCCCGTCCATCATTCTATGGACCCACACTCTTCCTCGAGCTTATACATAATCACCTTTGAAACTCCCTTGACATCGAAAATCGAATCTGGGATCTCATTCTATACATCATCGTTACTAGAATTCTATGCTTGCACCGCAACCTTCCTCATATAATAATACAACTCTCTATTGATAAGAAAGAATAATTATTCACTAGGTAGATACTCTACTTAATTAGTCTATCAGTGATAACTTATACACTACCACGACCCGATTAGTGGTACTCAATCTCAACACCCATTCCGATACAACTCTCACGGTTGTAATCAGCTCAATACTCGCAGAATCATTGATGCCTTACTATGGTCCACCACTGACCTACTGTCGTCATTCATTTTTCCATAAAATCTTAATATCTAACCATACGGAGTCTATACATGTCGTATCAAATTCTCCTAAGGAGTTAACATAACCACCAATCACAATTCATGAAGAACACTCCAAACTCTGACGTACTTTCATGACATGAAGCAGATAAAATTTGCAGAAGAGTTTCAATCAAAGCAACGATAGCAGGTTAATACCATTTTTAATCATATGCCTTAAATAGAAGACTTAACTCAAAGGTTTGTTTGGTCCTTTTTGAAACATGGTCCTAGCTTATCTCAAGATAGGACCTTCTAAGATAGATAGCCCGTTCATGGCGATTACACAAATTAAACCTTTACCAACTACTATTACGGTTGGGTATTGCACAGTCATCAGAAAGAATGTCAATCTTCCAAACCATAATTCAACCTTCACATTTTTAACCATCATCACTGTATTCTTTTGGCACACGCGCCTATAATTTTTCCTTTTACCGTTAAAGTGTCGGCCACCTCTTTGGCCTTTCCTGATAGTAATAGTTCCTTACAGTCAATGTCTTTTAACCACCTTCAACTAAATTTTCTACCTCATTTCAATCACAGCTTATGTGAAGTTGTTTTCCTTAAAATATAATAAGTAAAAAAAAAATATCACCATTTTTCCATAAGTTATTGCCTCAATCTTTAGAGGTTAATCACTGTCATGACTGACTCTCAATCATACTTAGAACATCTTTTATCTTAGGTCCTACTTGCCCTGAACAATTTTGACCTTTACTGGTTCGATCCATACTTTCTCGTGGTTTAACACGTGCCCCACTTGGCATCATTATAATTATGTCATATTTCCTTTATCAACATTTTTATTCTTGAGAATTTCGAATATTTCCTTTCTCCTTGTAAAACCTCTAGGGTTATCCTTGAATCGTTCCTCCTGTATTCCTTAGATACAGGGCATATCAAAATACCATTTACTAATATTAGAACCATTGTCTATATACTTCTGCAAAATTTCTCCACTGATTCTTAAAGGTTGTTGTTACCTTAACCCTTTCCCAATCATACTGTCAAAACTCATACTGTCCCTATTAAGGGTGACATGCCAACCTTTATGCAGTCCCCTAGGATTTATTTTAAGTTACCAATGTTCTATCCTTAATTCCACCTTTAAAAGGTACCTGCATCCTTCCACGAATAAATCAAGTCATATTTCCTTGATAGATTATCATATTCATCATTCCCACCTCGATAGTCTATACCTAACTTCATAATAGCATCCTTATTCAAATTGAGGTCAATTCATATGGCCTCCAAAAGATAACAACGGTTATCTGCTTGTCTTGCCTAATTTGGTAACGATAACAAGGATGTTCTGGAAGATATTGGTCGTGTTCAACGTGAACTTCTTCTTAATAATTCCTTATTTACTTTTGTTGTTTATCTCAACAGTCACCTCAATGTTGGGATATCTTTCATACCTGGCGTCTCCCTTTCTGGGTATCAAGCCACCGGTCTTACATTTCCCATTCTTGAAGGTCACTTCCTTCATCCAATTTTCTTAATTTCTTACTTTCTTGTCTCCTCAGTCTATCCGCGTCTCATTATTTATCCTTCGAATTACCTCAAGGTTTCCTCGAATCCTCCCAACTTAAAGGGGATAAAATATACATAACTCTTATGCCTTCAACCATCAATTTTAACTCATGGTGAATCACCCTCATCCTGACGATTACATACTCTTCTATTTCTATTTTTACGAGTCTTTAGGGTTTCCTCATACCCAACTCCCTTATCATTCCTCAAACTCTCTTGCCTTTATATTCCTTTCTCTTATCGTTATTTCATGAACCAACACAACATAAGCATTGATTTCAAACATCCCGTCATTCTGGATTCGTGTCTTCAGAACGAATCTTGATAACTTTTACAACTTAGATTCACAATTCATCATACTCGTCTGCCTTTGTTCTGGCTCTAAAGCTTTTACACTATCTTCATAACTTTAGGAAGTACTTTCCTGAAAACAATTGACTGAACTTTAATCAGTTTATTATAATCTCTTGCTTCGTGCCTTCCTTGGCCTTTCACCGGCGGGTGGCCTCTCTCTTAGGAGGGTAAGTGACAAAAACAGTCCTTTGTGGTTCGTCAATCATTTAGAATCTCAAATGATTCCTCTATTTCCTTTAGCCAGGCTCTTGCCTCGACTGGGTCAGCTTGTTCCTTAGAACTCAGAGAGCTTAGCGACTTAAAGGTCCTGAAAGAATTTCTCACCGCACTGTCTCCTCAGGGTGGTGGTTGGGGATAATAGTCTAAGTTCTTTTTAGACAGGTCCATGAATTGCCGCATAGGAGTACCGTCTCGGGTCTCCTTTCCTTACTCGACTTTCTGTTTCCTTAGTATGAAATGTTTCATCCTACTCCCCATAATTGGGGTCATCTTTTAATTTAAAATCCTCATTTTTCACTCCATTATGTCATGGGTTCCTTCTATCTTGATGGCGACCTCCCTGACTATCACGTTCAGGGTTTGCTCTAAATCTTATTCCTCAAACTATGGCTCTCATCTAAGTTCTCATCCTTACGCTCTTGAACTTTCGGAACCCAAATTCTATAGGAATACCTCATTATTCCCTTATCGTCTTTCTCGATATTAATCTTTTATCTAATTGTTGGCTCTCTGCCTTCATTCATAACTTTTTCTGGCACAATATGATCTTTTCCAATAATTCGGGCTGTATTGCAATCTCAAACAGCTTTTCGGTACCGGCTCCGGTTACCTTCACTTCTATTTCCATTTTCTCAAAATTTCTTATAAACTCTCCAAAAGACATTATCATCTTGAGTCTCTCCTTTTTACTAAGGGCATCAGTCACCATATTGGCTTTCCCCGAATGATAAAGAATCTCCCAATCATTATTCTTGATTAGCTCTAACTGCCTCCTTTGGCATATGTTGAGCTCTTTCTACGTGAAAATGTACTAGAGCACTTATGGCTTAGGTAATTCTCGTACTTCTCTCCATACAAGTAGTGCCTCCAATCTTTAGGGTAAACTATTGCCACGAGCCTAAGCTCATGAGCGGGGATATCGAATTTCATACTACCTTAATTGTCTTGACATGTACGCAATTACCTTACCGTGCTGCATAAGCACGCACCCTAAGCCCTTGTGCGAAGCGTCACTACACTTCACAAAATCTCCTTTTCCATCCGGCAACGCCAGCATAGGGGCCATCACCAACCTCTGCTTCAGTTCTTGAAAGCTGTTCTCGCATTTCTCTGTCCATTCGAACTTCTCAGTCTTACGAGTAAGCCGCGTTAAAGGGGCTACTATCTTTACAACTTGAACGAACCTCCGGTAGTGACCGACCAATCCTACCTCTGGTAGTCGACCTAACCATGGTCATCAATTCATCAGTGGTCCTTTATTCATTCTTGTCAGGATCCTCCATGGGATCCTTCTCAGCAACTATCCCTTCTAGGACAACATCCTCAATCGCTACATCCTCAATATCAACATCATCCGGTCCCGCGTTAGGACGCTCTATCGGATCCATAATCTGATCCCCAATAAATAATAAAACATCATCGCGTTGATGTTCCTCAACTTCAGGGTTCGGAGTCCCGCTACCATATACGATAACGAACTACGCTTCTATCGCTACATTTATAAGGGTTCCCATAAGGGTTTTAACTGTCAGTGCTACGTTAGGTAGCCCGACTATGAACTTGGCAAGAGTTCTTATTATCTTAGTTAACTTATTATCTTAACGTCCCATCATCTCTGAGGTTTATAACGCTTAGCTCTGATACCATTTCTGTAACACCCCCAGATCCGGGGTCGGGGATCCGGGTCATCACGGTCTTTCTTTCCACAATATCACTTCACTTAATTAATAATAAATAACCTTATGCTGTGACCCCACACTAACACACACCACAACCCGTTATAGTCTCAGAGATGAAATTTAAATAAGTACAAGTCTTTGAATCCACAATTTAAAAGTTATTACAACCCAAAATGATTACTTGATAAATTTACAGTTAATTGCCATTATCTGCCACAAGTTATAATTATACATAATTGATTCTCAAACGTAGATGGTCTGATCTACAATAGATCTACCTCTGCAGCTATAGCAGCTACAACATCAACGGGAAGACGCGGGACGCTTCCCACGCGCTTGCGCTGGGTCTGCTGGAGTCCGGCCATCTTTCCTAACTATTGTTGTGTGATGAAGAAATAAAGCAAGGGTGAGCAGCAAGCCCACCAAAATAATATGTATAATGATTTACAAAATATGAGCCTACTCATAATACTCATGAAAGTCTTGGTCAAAAGAAATGAACCAAGTTTGATATCTTAATGCGATGAAGTCGCAAAATATTCAGTATATATACATATATACTTTTCAAAATATTGGAAGTCCTCTTCCATGCATAATATACACAAAGTCCCAGTGTATAACTGTATAAAAAATATCGTTGCAAGGTGATCTCATATATCTAACCTTGTCTCAACGTTTTTCTGAAAATCTTTGTCATTCATAAGACAATTATTAATTAGATATAAGTTTAAAAGATGAAGTTACAAGATACCCCAATATACTTATATCTTTCCCAAATACTACTTGAACTACCACCGTTCAAGTTATAAATTAGCTTCAAAAGTTCATCACATAGATGAGACTATAAGACAAGATTTGAATAGATTAAATCTTTAAAATATTATCAAAATAAAATGAAGTTACGAGATACTTCATTTGATGTAAACATCATTTTGAAAACTTGACCCTGCCAACACTCAACAATCGCCCAACCGTAGCCTTTCTATCGAAGTGCTCTGGGTAGTGTTGCAGAAATTATCCAATTGGATGATGAACTCATTACGGGAGTTTGCCGCGCCAGGAAGACCACTTACGATGATCAGTCGTAGTAGTACAACCCCACCATTTTCTACATGTAGAGGAGAACCTGTCGGATTTACTTGTCAACCGAACACTGAACTCCTAAGGAATGGACCGCCTTAGCGGAACTTCCAGGCCATTTGGGCCAATATAATAAGGTTGGGCCGGCGCTACTCGGCCACTTACGCCACTCCTAGTTCAGATGAAATCCATGACTCTGAAACGTAAAGCTCGTCCCCACTTTCCCCAAGTAGAAACTTGTTGATACGGCTCCACCAAGAAGTCGTATCTATTTGGAAAGGAGAACTCACCGATATTTCCCAGGCGATGCCTGTTAATGGATTAACTTGTTCCAAGAATTTTACTTCCCGAGTGTTGGGTAAGTAATCAATTCATTTATCAAAACAGCAACCTTGTTGCGAATATAAAACACACCACAGAGCCGGATCCCTCAGGTTTTGAGCGAGTATTTAAATCCCCTTAAAAAGGAAGATCTTAAATATAAAAATGAGTTTTGGGATCCGCTCTAACTTTTAAAAATCATTTTGAAGACTCGAAAACACTTTAAAGAGTGTTTGGAGTAAAGCTGATTTAATGAAGTAAATCAGTCCCCAGTATATTTAGAAAAATGCATGAATATTATTATTTAAATAATATTCTCATAAAGATAATCCTTATAAAAATAATCGAAGTAGAAGTATTAAAACTTATACTTGAAATGGATATTAAATAACCAAAGATATACTTATATAAAAGTACTATCTTTATTTGAATAATCGAAAATAAGTTTGATTATTTACACCTTATTCTTTAATAAAATAAAGAATATATCTCAGCAAATAATCGGAGTCATAGATCCTCAAATGAATATTCAAAAATATTCAATAAATAATAAAAACTGAGTCATAAGCCCTCGAATGAATATTCAAATAATATTCAATAAATAATATAAAAGAGTCATAAGCCCTCGAATGAATATTCAAAATTATATTTATTTAATATAAAGGAGTCATACGCCTTCGAATAATATTTGAAATAATATTCAATAATAAAATAAAACTAAAGTTATCGAATAAACCTTATAAGATTAATAGTTTTAAAAACTATATCAATATATATATATATATAAATATATATATTATACTCGGGAGCCTCGCCTCCCGATTTTAGAAAAAGTTTACCTTTTGATCCCTATACTAAGGGTATATGCAAGTTACCGCTATCCTCTAGCATAGATATTATCAACTGAATCAACAATTATATATGGAAAGAATATGAAACAGGCATGCATATATATACCATAGCAGCATGCTTCAATATATTGCAACATTTGCTAATATAAACATCATGCATCTATCGCAAGATAATGCATATACATATATACATCACAACAACAGTATAACGGGTAGAAAACTTGCCTGAGCGACTGGGGTTACGAATGGCTCGGGACGAGTCTGGTAACCTATAAACAACAAGTAAGTTGGAATTAAACCAAAGTCACTTGTAAGTCTATACTTTAACTAACTTAGACTCTAACGCTTGTTTTGCGCTCACTGATTCGCTTAAGTCACTCGGGTACCCTCGGCTCCACCATTTTTAATAATTTAACCTTTACGAGTTTTAAGGCGATTCCTTCGCGAGTGTCTTACTAACTGCCTAGCACACTTACCATAAATGTTTCATACATTAATTAACCCTTTTTGGTCTTTAACCTATGTTTCAAAGTAAGGCGAGGGGAAAAGTTTCGTTCGCGAAACGCCGTTACTTGAAACGGTCGTTTCTCCTAAACCGTGCATCGGAATCGAACGAACTACATATCAAAACGAAGCTCGTAACATGAGCTATCTAAACATGTCAGTGGTAATAATATAGCAGGGGGTTCTCGGGTCCTAATGCTATGCACAAAAACAGTCCAAAGAAAATCGGACATTACGACGGCTATGTTTACGCGATTTCCAATATTTTAAACCATTCAAACCCATTCCAAATCAACCTCAAATCCAACATACAACCAACATCCATCCTCATCACATCATAACAACCCCAACCAATTCAATTTAATCATTCATACTTATGCCTAAGCTTAACTTTAATCATACTTAAGTTCTTTTAATCAAAACAACAACATTTACCATTCCATTTCAATACCAATTCAATCCCAAACTCTAAATCACCAACATTAAGCTACCATATCACCCTACTAATCAAAATCATCTTATAATACATAGGAATCTAGGGTTTGGAGATGGTATACCTTCCTTGAAGTGGTGGGAGGAGCTAGGAAGCCTTAAGAAGCTTTGAGAAGTCTTAGGAATGCTTGGATCTTCAAGGAAAACAAGAAAAAACTTCAAGTTAAAAACTTGAAAACACTATTCATAGTCTTCTTCTTTGATTAAATGAAGAAGATGGAGAAGGAATTGATGGCTTAAACTCATGATATAGCCCTAACTAAGCATGAAGATGATTAGGGAATTAACTCACCAATTTAGGAGGCTTGGATCTTGAGTTTTTGAATTCTTGCCCATTTGCAATAGTAAAAAGCCGAGAGCATGATGAACCATGCCTTGGTTTCTTTTTGATTTTGATGAAAATGATTTTGCTTGGCTTGGTTGGCTTGTTTTTGTGTTTGATTTAGTTAATTACCTTGTTGCCCTTGAATTTGTGTGGTTAAAAAGCCACCACACCTCCTTCCTTCCCATGTCATGCTTGTGTCACCTTGCACATGTCATAATGCTCCCACTTGTCCACACCTTGTGGTTTAATGATGTCACAATCCCTGGCTTCTTGTACAAGCTTGTCTCTTGGTCACTTATTTGTTTTACGGTTCGCTTATCTTTCGTTCTCGTTTATCGTTTGAGGGATCATACCCGGGATCTTATTACTTAGGTTCCCTTAACCTTTCTCAATATATTATATTCCTTTTATGATCCTCTCCTATAATCCTTTAATTTAAATCCTTTTTATCCTGTTACCTTATACTCAATTCTCTCCGTATCTTGTGGATTTCTGGGAAAAATCAAAGTGTTCGGAATTGGATTGTGACGATCTTTACATACACTTATATACCACATAGAGTACTAATAATATCCCATAAGATCAATAACAGAACCTCTACATAGCGTGGCATGAAAAGTTTTCTCGTTCAGCAAAAACACTATTCATAAGGGTTTCAAAATTTCTCAAAAATTGGGGTTATTACAATTGAGCTCATTTTTGTACCAACAGAAAAACAATTAGCTGACATTTTTACTAAACCACTGGATGAAGCAACTTTCACTAGACTTGTAGGTGAAATTGGAATGCTTAACTCTTCATCCTAAGGCAAGAAATCAACTAATGTTTTGCAACAGATTAATTTCTAGTAAATTAAAATTAATTTGATTAAATTGGAAATTAACTGAAATATGAATTATAAATATTTCATAAATCTCTGTATATTTATTTTTTAAATTTAAATTTAACTTAGAATATTTCAAATTCTAAGTAAACTGCTCAGTTGTTAATTTATATTTTCAATATGTAAAATTAACACAAGACAGAATTACAAAAACCAAAAGTATATAGAGAACTGAGTTCTCGATAAGTATAAATTGACTTCTCGACAAGTCATTTTAGGACTTCTCGAGTGAGTTCTCGATAAGTCAATTTACTGACTTCTCGATAGGCTTAAACGTGACTTATCGATAAGTCCTTGTAGAGTTCTCTAGTAGTGTTTATTCACAGAGTTCTCTACGAGTATAATTTTTACTTGTCAATAACTCAGAACTGAGATTATTTAAATTAAAAAAAATTATTTTGATAAAATACTTTTGGGAAATTTATTTTAATTTTATTTTGAATTTATTCAAATAAAAGTTGGAATTAATTCAGTCCACTTTTTGGACAAACTGGGAATTTATTTGACATCTCGATAAGTCAAGTTTGAGTTCTCTAAAAGAGTAGTTTAAAATGACTTCTCGATATGTACTTCATTTCTCAAAATGACTTCTCGATAGACTAACTTCAAATGTCTATTTTTGAGTCCTCGACAAGTCATTTACTTTTACTATAAATACCCAGACTTCTCGAATACATTTTTTTTCTTGGAATTTCTCAAAATTCTAAACAAACTGAATATTTAATAATTCATATTCTAAATATATGAAGTTAATAAATAACAGATCAAAAGAAGCAAAAAGTATGAAAAACTGAAATAATTTAATTCATAAATTCTGTTCAGCAAAATACTTTTGACATACTTGTCTATAATTACTCTGACTTATCGACACATTTACATGCTTATGTGCAATTTTTTTGTGGAATATGTTAGTCTAATGTAAGTAGACTAGTGCATTATACGTGATGTTTTATAAATGCTGATAGTAGTTAAATTTATTTGACTATGTGATAATTATGTGTTTTGAATCTATTCAAATTAATTCATTATCAGTATTTATTTCGATGAGTTAGCTAGTGGAATAGTTTGCTGATAGGAGGGGTTACTTTTTGTGTAAGGAATAAAGCCGGCCAGACGAACGGTCCGTGCGGTCCAGGCCGAATTTTTAACGGGCCAGTTTACTTACAACATAACTCGTGAACGGCCCGTGTAATTAAACGGTCCGTGCCGTGCCGAGCCGGTTATTAAAAGGTTCAACCCGTGTATGGCCCGCGAATCAGGCGAGCTACACGGTTCCACGATTCAACGAATAACAGGCGAATAAGCCTTTTCTTTAATTGATTTGCAGAGTGCAATTGGTTTACAAACTGACTTAGTGACTTGTACTTTGTATATATATTATTTTTACTTTTCTTTTACTTCTTTTGTTTTACTTTTACTTTTAACTTTGTTTTTTTATGTTTTTCTTTTTATCTTTGTTTTGTTGTTTTCTGTTTTACAGTCACGTTTTTTTCTCTTTTTTTTTGTTTTTGTTTTTTTTGGTTTTTTTTTGTTTTGTACACGTATTGTATGCAAACTGTATATATGTTAATTTTGTTTTTACCTTTTTTTCGATCTGATTTTTTTTTGTTAAAATATATTTTCTTGAAAAACTAATATGTATTAAAATATAATATGTATTTAAAATAAGTAAAAGAGGACGGTACCTCTATAAATTTTATTAATTAAAAAATGTTACAATTGATTTGAGAGGACTCCTCTCTAAAAAAATAGAACAAACCGTGTTTATATTTTAAATAAAATACAAAACAGAACATATTTTAAAAATACAAGGCAAAAATATGTTATCAACTATTCAAATTCTTCTTCTTGTGGATCGTTCGCTGACATGCCTGATTCCGATGAAGTGTCCATCGTCATCCAAGTATCCTCTTCGCCGTCCGAATCATCTTTTTTCCTCCCTTGTTGTCTCTTTGACGCTTGATCCCAATCTTTTTTGCAAACACATATCTTGACCACATCTGGTGCAAGACTTGATCTTTTCTCGTCCAACACTCTTCTACCGGCACTAAAAGCAGACTCGGAAGCAATGGTAGAGGCATGAACTACTAAAATGTCCCTTGCAATTTCAGCTAATACCGGAAATTGGTTCTCGTGATTCTTCCACCATGTTAGTATTGAAAAATCCTCATCGAACTCATAGTTATATGAAAAAAAACTCTCTAAGCATGCTAAATGAAGTTTGAGGTGTAGATGCATTTTCGGAAATTCTACACTTTTGTTTTTTAGTTAGGATACCAAGCAATGTGGGATTAAACCTACTAGACTGACTAGTCTTAGGTGGTATAATATTTTGAGTTCTAGGAGTATATAGATCTATAAGACGGTGTAATAAGTCTAAACAATTTTGCACATAAAGCACGTGCTTATATGAAACTCCTAATACCGAGTAATAATGTTCTAACATATTTTCTAAACCTTCTTTTCTAACACCGGGATCAATAAGACATGCAACACCATAAATAAAAGGAAATTCCGTAAAATATTTTATCCACTTTTTTTTCATATCAACAATAATTGCACCAAAATAATTATCTTTTTAATATGCTTTTAAAGTAGTAATAATATTAACACACTCAATAATAACAAGATGTACATTTCGCTCGTAAACGTAAGAAAATATCTTAGTACCACGTGCATAATAATCAAGCAAATCACGTACCCTAATTGCCAAGTCCCAATCAATTCTTGTAATAAGTCTATCCTCCACTTGATTTTTTGGATCAGAATTATATAACTCGGTGATAACTACCTTATATTTAATTGCCTCGCATAGTAATTTATAAGTCGAACTCCATCTCATGGGACAATCAATTTCCCACTTTTTGGGTATTAATCCGTTTTCTCTACACAATTTTTTATATTGTCTCTTTAATGTGTGTGCGATACGTAAATACTTAATTATTTTCTAATATGTGCTAAAAATTCAGTTATCTGTTGAATACCCTTTTGAGCCAATAAGTTGATTATGTGTGCACAACATCTAACATGCAAGAAAACACCGTCTAAAGTAGTAGGAATATCTTGTGCAATATAGTAAATAGCTTTATCATTTGCCGAAGCATTATCTAAAGAAATAGTAAACACCTTATATTGCAAATTAAATTCGTTAATAGTTTCGACAATTCTCGTCTTTATATTATAACCGGTGTGTGACTCGTCCATAACATCAAAGGCAATTATTCATTTTTGTAAAAAATAATCTGAATCAATCCAATGAACCGTAACACAAATAAATGGCTCACCGCAACTCGAACTCCAAAAATCACTAGTTAAAGAAACCATGCCATCATAATCACGAAAAAATTCAATTAATTGCGCACGTTGACTATAATATTGTTTTTGTGTGTGACGTTTAAGCGTGTTTCTAGGAATTCTTTTAAATGCCGGGTTTATTGATTCTTTCATCATGTGTTCTAAATTCGGACTCTCACCGTGAGAAAAAGGTAACTCGTCTAGTGTAACATAAGTAGCAAAAGATTCAATCATTCTATCTCTACTATAAAGGAAAGGCATACCTCCACCGGGAGACGCTTGCACGAAACCACCAATTTATGTTTGTTGTGGTGATTCTCCACATGCCTCTCCACTTTCGTGACTTTATTTTGAAATTCCGTGTTGAGTTTTTAAGTGCCGATCAAGTGTACCCGTACCGGCCCCTTTAGAGTGAAGAAAAGGGGATCGATTTTGGCCACTTTGAATACAAAGTAAACAAAAACATTTAAATTTGTTGGGATCTTCCGGTATTGCTTGTCTCGAAAAATAATTCCAAACATGTGAGGAATGTCTCGAAGTACAGGAGCTCCCTGAAAATTTTGTATATAAAAAAAGTTAACAATCAATTACCTATTCAAATTAACATTCGAATTTTCTGTTTAAAAATTATAATATATAAACAATTGTTAAAAATTAAAAGTTATTTTATGAAATCACAGAATATTTTATAAAAAAAAAATATTTTGAACATAAAATTCAAACAAATAATTTTCTTCCCAAAATTCAAACAAATAATTCAAACAAAATAAATATTTTGAATAGAACTAAAATTAATTTTCAAACTTAAAATTCAAATAAATAATTCGAAAATAAAATCTTACCAGCTTCCATGCCTGCAGGTCGAGGGGGTCGCATTAAATTTGCTTGACTGGAGCCCTGGGAGGATTGTGTGCCCCTTCCTTCCTCCATTTTTGTAAAGCTTGTCTCCGGAAAATTGTAAATCTCGCCGGAATTTTATAAAACTCGCCGGACAACTGTGTGCAACTGGTGAGTCGGTGACTGGAGTCGTGGAGTAGTGACTGCCTGACTGGTGAGGTGATTACGTGACTGAGTATATTTGAATAAAAACAGAGATTAATAATGAGAGATTGAGAAAACAGAGATTTAGAATGAGAGTGGAAACTGTAAGTGCAGAGAGGTGGAGGACTGGAAGTATATTTATAGGGGAAAGAAACTGGAACATGGGAGATGAACGTTGTAAAGAAGTAGACGTTGGAGGTGCAGAGCTTGAGTTGCAGACTTGCAGGTGGCCGTTGAAGTTATAGTCTTGCAGGTGTAGCAGGAGGTCGTTGGCGCGTGGGGGGAAGACGCGGGCGGTTGAACCGCGAACCGCGAATAACCGCGAATCAGGCGAATCACTAGGCGGTTTGCGGGCCGAATAACCGCGGTCAATCGGTTTAAATAATTACTTATTCAGCTTCGGTTTTGGTGAACAGTTCCGGGATGGTTACGATTATAAATATTGTAATTCGTGCTCGGCTCGTCTGCATAGACGAATAGTGCCGAATAACGAACCGGACCGTGACGAGTCGAGTTAGGCGAATACTAGGCGAGCCGAGTTACGTTCGTGCCGAGCCAAACCGCCCATTTGGCCGACTCTAGTAGGGAATACTTGTTTATTTGCATGGGAAATAGTTATCCTAGAAAGTGAACTAAGATTCTTGAGTACTTGCATGGGGAATAGTAAATAGTCATTTCTAACTGTCTAGTTTCTCATAAAGTATGATGGTATGATTATAACACTTATTAACCGGATATTTCAAGAGTCTCTTGGTTTTTTTCTCTTCTCCCTCTATAAATTCAAACCTTTCACTCCTCTTTATCCATCACTACTCTCATTCTCAACAAATATCCTAATTTCAAAACTCACCTCTTGCTCATCTCTCTCTCCAATGGATGCCCCAGTCTTTTACAGGCTTTTAAATGGAGTTTATCTACCTGTTCATCATCTGGCTGATGACCAAGTTTACTTTGATCCTATCGGACTTCATGTCCGTATAAGGGGGTTATTTGCAGCCCCTTTGATGTTCCACTTGAGGTCTTCGATGAACTCTCGTGGAACGATCAGATCAGCTTCCTTTTTTGAGGGAGAGGTCTCTCTGGAGCAGGAGAGACGTGCAAGGGTGGCTGAGCAGCAACGCCTTGCTGCTCTGGAGTTGTAGGAGAGGATCATCTCTCTTGCACACTCCATGTCCAGAGCTTACCAGCGTCGGGCAAGGAAGATAGAGGCCGAGAAGAAGAAGCCAAAACTAGAGTAGTTAGGATTAGGATTTACATGATGTAATCTAAATTTTAATGTACTCTGTGTTTATTATCAATGAAAATTTTCTTCTTCTCTATCAATTTATGTTTGTTGCTTGTTGTTTATGTCATGATTGTCTTGTGTTTACAACTCCATTGATTATTATTTTTCCTGTTAGAGTATTTGCAACTGTAAATCTCAATGCATATGCCTAATTAAAATTCCAAAAAGACAAGTATGTTCAATGCATTACAGGTTCAACACAATTTGCTCTGACAACAACAGGAAGGTCAAATAATCAATCAACAGGTATTTGTGCTAAAACATTTCTAAACCGAACTACAGTTCACCCAGGCACAACAATACAAACACAAATTCAAACACAATCCCACTCAGATGACTCTCAAAAGAAACCTGTTTTACAAAAAGACAGCAATTTCCCCATGTTCTTCAGATTGTTTTGTTGTTTGAGAAGAAAAACCATCACTAATATGGGAAATTCATCAGTTTCTACTGAATATCTCATGAGCACCTCTAATGCACCCTCATGTGCAAAACGGTCTTCACAGACTGAAAAGGTTTGAGGTTAGTACTCCTGAGGGGGGAGCTATCTAAATTCTCTCCAATTCAATTGGAGGTTCTTCTAGAAGGAACAAATCCCCTCATAACTCTAGCAAAAGTTGCCCTAGCAGTCAAAGCTAGAAGTACAATTGCCTATGACAATGTCATGAGGAGGGCAAGTATAGCACATATATATGCCAGTGTGTTGCAAGACACATAAGGGTTTGAGGCTGGTGTACATTGAAAGGAATATGTCCTAAGTCCAATCATGTATTAGGATTTAGAAATAACTTTTATGTAATTTGTTTTGATCTCATTGATATTAATAAAAGACTTGTTTTGTTTTTATTACGGGCTTTATCTATTTAAGTGTTTAAATAAGATATATCATAGTTTAGAGTAAAGCTTTTTATGGATTATGATGAGATCATAATAGTGAGACCTAAAAATATGATAACTCTAAACTTAAATAGTTCCTGGTCATAGGATTACTAACTGGTAATTAATAATCCGCAGAGATCGGTACATACTATGCTTGCTTCATTATGAAGGATGTCTGTTCTCATAGACATTTGTGTGGTGACACTATAGCTAGTATGTAGGTGCTTATTATAGAATAAGTTCACTGAACATGACTCGCACAGCTGAACAACTGATGGAGTTCACTCACGTGTCAGCAGTTGTTCACATAGTGATAGTTGTACAAGTATCCTTAGATTTGAGATCATCATAGTCATCTTGTGTACACTGAACTATGCTTTGGTTTAGTTCTTAGTCTCCAGGGACAATTATTAGGGCTCTTCTGGGTATAGGAATTTGTACAGAAGATAGTGTATGATCAATAAAGGATCTACCCCTTCCAGTGAAGGAAGCGAATGTTCAAGGCTGATCCACTTATGCTAGTTCAGGAATCTCTGGCCAGAGTAAATGAAATTAGAAAGGAGTTTCTAATTTGCATAGAACTACGCATAGTAAATGGTAAGCAAAGTGATTGAATTAGATAGGCTTGACACGAGATCCATGCCTTGTATTTAATCGGGACATTGTAGGGTAGAAGGAGTTTATTGTACGGTAACTATTCACTGAATAGGTTCTTGGTATTCTAAGCAGTGAATTCATATTATCCGGATAGTCGCGATATGCTGAGAAGTATCCCTCACGATGTAGAATAAATGTGATTAATTAATTAATCATATTTAATAAATTAGAGAATTTATATAAATAATGATAAAATAGTTTTATTATTATTTATTTCTACTACCGGCTTAATATTGAACCTACAGGGTCACACCATAAAAAGAGAATGATTTAATGGTGGAGGAATTAATTAATAATGGCTAATAATCATTTATTTATGAAATAAATAATTAATTGTCAAATTTAATAATTGATTAAATGAGATTTAATTGATTATAAATTAATTAAGAAAAGTTCTTAATATTATTAATTAAGGATTTAATTTTTGGAAATTAAATCAAGAGAGAGAATTATTTCTAAAGTGTTTAGAAAAAGGATTAATAATTAAAAGGTGTTTTAATTATTAATGAGAATAATAAATGGAATAATAATAATATTATTTATGGGAAAATTTTAGCTGAAAATTTTGCCTATAAATACACTATTATAGACCCTATTTTATTCTAACCCACATCAAACCCGAAAACCCAAAAAGTTTGGAAAACCCAATTCTCTCCACCTCCTTCCTCCTCCTTAACATCGTTTTCTTGGTGGATACCGGTGGAGTGCTTCACACTTGAGGAGCAACTGCTAAGGATCTCTGATCGTTGTCTCCGAATTAATTTTAAAGGTTAGATTCGATCCCTCGAATTTTTATTCATGATCTGTATGCTTTTATTTGGATTTTGTATGTGTAAAAGTGTTTTGCCATGCCTCCGCTGCGTTAAAAATCCAACAATGTTATCAGAGCATAGGTTGTATGCATATAGATCTGTGGTAAAAATTTCAGAATTTTATGTGCTTGTATGAATTAATTATGATTTTTACAAGTTATATCATGGATTAATTTTGTTTGATGAGAAATCATTTCTCAGAATAATTTTGAATGTTGATCTGGGTTCTACAAGTGTTGTAGATCGTCTGGGTATTTTTTCATAATTTTATGATGTATAGATTTTTTATTGTGAATTTTTAAAGTTCTTGTAATTAAATTCGTAATTAAATAAGTATAAATATATGTATATATAGTATATCTATATATGTTTGTATCAGCTGTACATGTTTCTGCTGTTCTACTATATCTGTTTGAATGCACAGACATGGTACAGTAATGTCAGGCGCGGAAATCCGTGCGAGAAAGAAAGCTGTCGGCTGCTGAAAAAACAAAAAAAAAATAGGGGTGTAACGCATTCCGGGAATGCGTTACACACCTGTGGCGCATTCACGGAATGCGTTACACCCTTTAATGGCTTAAAAGGGGTGTAACGCATCACCGGAATGCGTTACAGGGCTTGTAACGCGTTCCTGTAATGCATTACAGCCCTTCTGTTGATTTTAAAATTGATTTTCTGGGAGTTTCGTAACTCCGTTTTAGGCGTGCAATATACCGTTGGATTCGTTTTTTTGAGACGGATCTAATGGAGTGATCAATTTTAGTTTATATAAAAGTTTTGAACTGTTTATATTTCCATAAAGTGTTTTAAAGCTATTTTTAACTGTTTAAGTTGCTTTTAAATGCTTCATGTGATACATAGAGATGTATAATGCTTAGACTAATGTGCTAGATGATGTAACATGCCTACCTTGATGTTTATTCATGTTGATATATGTGATATATGCTTAGTTTATCATGCGATGATAGATTTAGGTGAACTTAAATAAACATAAGGCGTTTGTTAGACAACCTAGTATAGTGAAATTGTTTCATAACCTTAATGATAATATTATGAATACAATCATGAGATTCTTGTGTTTATGAAACACGTAATTGAATATGAATTTTCGATATGAGAGAAAGGATGATTCTGTCAACAACATATTTCTATCTGTAAGAAAGGGTTATTAAGTGACGCCTCTTGACAATGCTCCACCCGATCTGGGAATCACCTGATTATTGATTATTGATTTGAAATATTAAATTTAAAAGGAAGAATCTCTTTATAATATGATTATGATTGTAACGTAATATAATCCCTCTAAAATTAAATAATATCAAGTAGTAATTGGCCAATGACACAACGGGCTTGTGTCGGTCATAGCCTTCCAACATGGTAGAAAGTAGTTCTTATTTTTGAATTATTGTCGTTTCGTGCCATAGCCGAGGGCTTTGATTTCGAAATAAGAAATACTTGTCTATTACATAGAGATGTGTACATTGAATAAGAATCTAAAGGTCGTTACGTGCCACAGCCGTGGGCCTTTGGGGACTGATTCAATTGTACGGAATGTTGGGTTAGACTTGACTTAGAATATTGAGTTTGTCGTGCCACAGCCGTGACTCAATTATTCAAGAGGCTAAAGTTTGATTAGGGAATAACATTAGATGTAATTGACAAGAGTTGTCTGCCTATTGAACATTACATGGCGTTTCATGCCACAGCCGGGGTTGTGTAATGGAATGTAGGATCCCTATTCCCACTAGCATTATGAATGCTTAATTTTTCATGTAGGGGGTTGAATAAATTAGGAAAACTAGTGGGAGCCACTTATGAATAAAGACCCGATTCATATAGTGTTTTGAAATGAAATCGAATATTTGCTAAGTGTTGTTATGTGTTTATCATTTACAGATTTACTTTGTACGTTATGTCTTCTACACTATCACTTAGGAGCATACTGGATGCTCACAAATTGACTGGTCCTAATTATGCTGACTGGCTTCGAAACTTGAGAATTGTTCTCAGGATTGAGAAGCTGGAATACATAATTGACTCACCTAAGCCTACTGAACCTGCTAGTGATGCACATAATGATGAACATGTTGTGTATCGTAGGTGGATAGATGATGCAAATGTTGCTCAATGCATCATGCTAGCTTCCATGAACATTGAGCTACAGAAGCAACATGAGCATATGGATGCTCACACTATCCTCATGCATCTACAAGAGTTGTATGATGTGGCGGGGAGGACAGCTCGATATGAGATATCGAAGGAGCTGTTAGGTTGTAGGATGTCTGAGGGATCATCTGTGAATGACCATGTAGTTAAGATGATCAATTTGATTGAACGTCTTGGACAACTTGGTTTTGCCATGGATGGGGAGCTGAGCCAAGACTTGGTCTTACAATCGCTTCCAAGTTCGTTCTCGCAGTTTGTTGTGAACTTTCACATGAATAAGTTGGATGTCAGCCTGCCTGAACTCCACAACATGTTGAAGACTGCGGAATCGAATTTTCCCCTAAGAAGAGTTCTGTTCTTCTAATTGGTGAAGGTTCCAATCCTAAGAAAAGGAAGAGGAACCCTTCCAAGAAGAAGAAAGTAGGTGAGAAAACGCCGGTTCCACCAAAAGCTGAAGACCCCAAGAGCAAAGTTGTTTGCTTTCACTATAACAAGGTGGGGCACTGGAAGAGGAACTGCAAGGTTTACCTTGCAGAATTGAAGAAGAAGGGTAGTGAGACTACCGCTTCTGATTCAGGTATGTTCATGATAGAAGTGAATATGTCATTTCTACTTGGGTATTCGATACCGCCTGTGGTTCTCATATCTGCAATTTGTTGCAGGGACCAAGGAGAAGTAGGACTCTTGAGGAAGAGGAGGTGATTTTACTGATGGAAATGGAGCAAGAGTTGCTGCTGTAGATGTAGAATCATTTCATTTACATAGGCCTACAGGCAAGACTATTATTTGAAATAATTGTTATTTTGTTCCCTCGGTTGTGAGGAATATTATTCCCATGTTAGACTTGGGTGGATTTTTCATTTATTATTGAGAATAATGAATGTTCTATTCTTAGAGATAATATTCTTTATGGACGTGGTACTTTAAATAATGGTCTGTATATATGTGACATAATTTACTTCAGATTGAACAAACTAATAAAAGAAAAGGGATGATGAAAATCTCACTTCATAGTGGCACTGCAGTCTCTATTTAGTGGACATGGAGAGAGGGTTGCAGATTTGCTAGGAATGGTACACACAGATGTATATGGACCAATGTCTACGCAAGCCATGGGTGGATTTTCATACTTCATTACTTTCATAGATGATAGATTTGGATTCGGATATGTGTTTGATGAAACACAAGTCTGAGGCCTTTGAAAAGTTCAAAGAATATAAGTATGAAGTGGAGAAATAACCAAACATAGTATTATAACTCTTCGATCAGATCGAGGTGGTGAATACTTTAATGGGAGTGTTTCTAGATTATCTCAAAGTAAATGGTATAGTCTCCCAGTGAACGCCTCCAGATTGGTATCTGAAAGGAGAAATTGAACTTTGTTAGACATAGTTCGGTTCATGATGAGCTATGCAAATCTTCCAGTATTCCTATGGGGTTATGCATTGGAAACCTCAGCATATTTACTGAATAAGGTGCTTTCCGAATATGTTCCTCAAACTCCGTATGAGATATGGAAAGAAAGGAAACCGAGTCTTAAACATGTTAAGATTTGGGGATGTCCAGCTTATGTCAAGTAAGTTGACCCAGATAAGCTGGAATATCGATTCGTAAAATGTAGTTTTGTGGGATATCCTAAAGAGACTTTAGGGTATTACTTTTGCACCGATCATCGGGTGTTTGTCTCCAGACATGCTACCTTTTTGGAAAAGGAGTTTATCCTTGAAGGAAATAGTGGGAGCAAAATTGAACTTGATGAAGTTCAAGAAGCACAAACTACTACAGATCGAGTGGAAACACCTGTTCTGACTGAACAACCTTTTGTGGAACAGCCCATTCATAGATCAGGGAGAGTGTCTCGCCAACCTGAGAGGTAATTTGGCCTTGTCATTGAGAATGACAAAGAGTTGTCGATCATTGATGATGACGACCCTGTAACCTATAATGAGGCTATGAGTAGTGTTGACTCAGAGAAATGGCATAGTGCCATGAAATCCGGAATGGAATCTATGTATAAGGTATACAAAAGATAGATTATAGCAGATGGCCAGGTGGAGACCTTTAAGGCCAGGCTTTTGGCAAAAGGATACAAACAAAGGCAATGGATTGACTTTGATGAAACTTTTTACCTATAGCCCTGTTAAAATCAGTTCGGATTTTGCTTGCGATTGCTGCTTACTACGACTATGAGATCTGGAAAATAGCCAGATGGTTTTCTTTCCAAGAGAAATGAAAACCTAGTGTGTAAGCTGCTGCGAACCATATGTGGTTTAAAGCAAGCTTCTCGAAAGATGGAACATTCGTTTTGATGAGATAATCAAAGAGTTTGATTTTATCAAAAACGTAGATGAACCATGCGTCTATAAAGGGTTAGTGGGAGCGCGATAACATTTCTTGTGTTGTATTGAAATAGAGTTGACACACATAACAACTTAGCAGACCCACTCACAAAGCTACTTTATAAAATTCACTTTGATCGTCAAAATGGGTATTAGATACCAGAGTGATTGGCTTTAGTACAAGTGGGAGATTGAAAGTAATATGTCCTAAGTCCAATCATGTATTAGGATTTAGGAATAACTTTTATGTAATCTGTTTTGATCTCATTGATATTAATAAAAGACTTGTTTTGTTTTTATTACGGGCTTTATCTATTTAAGTGTTTAAATAATATATACCATAGTTTAGAGTAAAGCTTTTTATGGATTATGATGAGATCATAATAGTGAGACCTAAAAAGATGATAACTCTAAACTTAAATAGTTCCTGGTCGTAGGATTACTAACTGGTAATTAATAATCCGCAGAGATCGGTACATACTATGCTTGCTTCATTATGAAGGATGTCTGTTCTCATAGACATTTGTGTGGTGACACTATAGCTAGTATGTAGGTGCTTATTATAGAATAAGTTCACTGAACATGACTCGCACTGTTGAACAACTGATGGAGTTCACTCACGTGTCAGCAGTTGTTCACATAGTGATAGTTGTACAAGTATCCTTAGACTTGAGATCATCATAGTCATCTTGTGTACATTGAACTATGCTTTGGTTTAGTTCTTAGTCTGCGGGGACAATTATTAGGGCTCTTCTGGGTATAGGAATTTATACACGAAGATAGTGTATGATCAATAAAGGATCTACCCCTTCCAGTGAAGGAAGCGAATGTTCAAGGCTGATCCACTTATGCTAGTTCAGGAATCTCTGGCCAGAGTAAATGAAATTAGAAAGGAGTTTCTAATTTGCATAGAACTACGCATAGTAAATGGTAAGCAAAGTGATTGAATTAGATAGGCTTGACACGAGATCCATGCCTTGTATTTAATCGGGACATTGTAGGGTAGAAGGAGTTTATTGTACGGTAACTATTCACTGAATAGGTTCTTGGTATTCTAAGCAGTGAATTCATATTATCCGGATAGTCGCGATATGCTGAGAAGTATCCCTCACGATGTAGAATAAATGTGATTAATTAATTAATCATATTTAATAAATTAGAGAATTTATATAAATAATGATAAAATAGTTTTATTATTATTTATTTCTACTACCGGCTTAATATTGAACCTACAGGGTCACACCATAAAAAGAGAATGATTTAATGGTGGAAGAATTAATTAATAATGGCTAATAATCATTTATTTATGAAATAAATAATTAATTGTCAAATTTAATAATTGATTAAATGAGATTTAATTGATTATAAATTAATTAAGAAAAGTTCTTAATATTATTAATTAAGGATTTAATTTTTGGAAATTAAATCAAGAGAGAGAATTATTTCTAAAGTGTTTAGAAAAAGGATTAATAATTAAAAGGTGTTTTAATTATTAATGAGAATAATAAATGGAATAATAATAATATTATTTATGGGAAAATTTTAGCTGAAAATTTTGCCTATAAATACAATATTATAGACCCTATTTTATTCTAACCCACATCAAACCCGAAAACCCAAAAAGTTTGGAAAACTCAATTCTCTCCACCTCCTTCCTCCTCCTTAACATCGTTTTCTTGGTGGATACCGGTGGAGTGCTTCACACTTGAGGAGCAACTGCTAAGGATCTCTGATCGTTGTCTCCGAATTAATTTTAAAGGTTAGATTCGATCCCTCGAATTTTTATTCATGATCTGTATGCTTTTATTTGGATTTTGTATGTGTAAAAGTGTTTTGCCATGCCCCCGCTGCGTTAAAAATCCAACATACATGACAGTAACCCAGTCAAATCCCCTCCAATTCAATTGGAGGTTCCCACTACAAGTGAGGGACAACATAGTGTCAAAACCACAGAGCAATTTGTGAGTAAAACTGTGACCCTAGTCACAGGTGTTTATGATGATTCATTCATCTTACAATCTCAAACTGGTATTTACTCTTCTGATGAAATGAGTATGGTTAGACTTATATGGATTACCCCTAATCATATGATCACAGACAACTCTTCTCAACCACCTCTTATTTCTGTAAGTCAAATAACAATTGAACCTTTCATATGATAATGAGAGAAAAACAGACAGAAAGAGAGGCAGGATTCTTCCTGGAAAAAGGAGAGGTAGATGAGTGTCTGGATTTAGTAATCCTTATGAGGAAACTCTGACTCTCAAAAGTCATAAGACTAGTGCAGTGAGAAAGTAGTGAGACTACTTATTCAAAAGAACAAAGATTTTAGGACTTTTGTTACTGATAGACTTCTTCAGCAGATCTAAGTTCAACTCCCATTCTACTTGATAAACTCATCACCACATATCTAACTGAAGCTTGAAGCTGCAGACAGTGCTCTAAATGGACAATGACAGCAGCTTGAACAATATACATCTAGCTGGATCTTTCTACCTGGAGATAATGTCAAAAAGGGGGAGAATATGTCTAAATGCCAAAAAAGCTGATGGATGTTGATGTTGCCATATAATAAAATTCTATTCTTCATAGGGGGGAGAAGAATAAATCTAAATGCAACTCACAAAAGAAGACCAGATGGGGAGATTGAAGTCTGCATTTAGACAGAGTTTTGACATCATCAATCAGAACTTGTGCATAATTCCATAATGAACAAGTTGGGAGAGATTGTAATATATAAGTGATGATGTCAAAGATTACTGGAGATAACAGTATCATTAGTGTCTCAGATCAAAGTATGAAGCAAACCAATGGACATCTGATCTGAGGAGGAGATTAATGAACTGTTATTTTTAGTAATCAGTTAAGCTTGGGGTCAACCCTAAGTAAGTTGTATTCTTATCTTAATTTGTATTTTGTACTTGTAACACTTAAAGTCTGTAAAAATGCAAAGGAGCAGACTGAAGTCTTTTTCCTAAAACAGTATCAAGCCTAAGGATTCTATCTGGAAGAAGATCAAGAAGATCATGCATTAGAAGAATTTTGAAGAAGCTTGGAGTTGAATAAATCTGTTTGGAGAAAAATATTCTAAGTCAATATATCTACAAGTCATATATTTAATGTTATAGAGAAGTCATTCGAGTTGCAGAGAGTACCGACGGATGAGGAACATCCATCGGGATAGTAGTTTGGCTATCCGACATATGACTGCTGTTAGGCACATCCGTCGGGATACAATCACTACTCGACGGATGATCAATATCCACCAGGATGGAAGAAATGAATTTGGAGTGGAAAGCTACAAGAGAACTCAGGAAGATATCGACAAACCAAATTGAAGAACTGAATATTGGAGATATCGACAAGTCATTCGTACACTAGAGAACTCAGAGTTATCGACAAGTCTACATTCAGTAGAGAACTCTGAGTTATCGATAAGTCAAGTTCCATTAGAGAACTAAGACTTATCTACAAGTCAAAGTGAAGATGTGAAGACTAGAGATCTCGACAAGCTGAAGACCTCTACAAGCCAAACTAAATATGGAGTGCTAGAGATCTCGATAAGCCTATGTACTTATCGAGATGTCAAGTGTTCTATAAATTTAAACTGGAGATCTCGAGGTACAGCCTCAAAGTACAGAATTGCAGATCGGTTCAATATCCAAGATAAACAATCAACAAATAATCCAACAGCTGGATTGACAAGTCTACAAAAAGCAGTTTGAAGAATGTGCAAGATCAATGGCAAAGATTAAGTGACAAGGGAAGATTAAATTAAATACGAGATGCTAAAGATATGCTAAGCCAGAAATGGAAGATCTGCTTTTCTATAAATAGAAATACCAAGTGACAGTTTAGAAAAGCTAATAGCATGTTTTATTATCCACTGTGTAAATCAGTAGTTAACTGAGTTATAAAGTTAACATCGGTACTTAGTCAGTTGTAACAATTTAGATCAAATCTCTTGTATCACTCTCAAGAAGAAGCTGAGCTCTTTAACATCAAAGAGGTTAGAAATTTTGTAGTAAAACAGTCTTAATTTTTAATATAAAATTAAGTGAGTTTTGAAGATTTGTGTTCTTTATTTTCTGCAAATTTAAATTCTGCATGAACACTTTTCTCTACAAGATTTAATTTACTTTGTTCAACCATTAACTTTCAAGAAAAGCCCAAAAACAGTAAAACATATTCACCCCGTGTGCGTTATTCATTACCTAACAGTATTGTTTATTAAACTAATTAAAAAAAATTCAATAAAAAAATTATATTTTGACACTTAAAATAACATAAAGTTAAAATATTAAATATGAAATAAAAAATTTCAACATATATATATATATAATATGAATATATATATATATATGTGTGTGTTGATGTGCAAAGTTGACAGAAAGCTGACGTGGAAGTTTCAGCTAATGGCTACCTGATCAAAAAGATGGGATACAGGGTATCTAAATATTTTGCTAACATGTAACATGGTTGGAGTAGTATATTTTTTACCTAGACTTTTTAGCTAACAAGTGGTGATGGTTGTAGATGCTCTAAGCAATTATACTTTAGTGGTACTAGCTAAAATGATTAGCTATATTTGAAAAGAGTTTTATTATTATTTTCAAATTTCAACAATTATATTATATAATTATTTTTAACATATAAAGTTGTGAAGAATTTATTAATAACAAACTAATTTTTTTTAGTGAATACAAGTGAAACTAAAATATTAAATTAATTAAAACATATCTAAGTACATTATTCTTATAATATAAACATCAAAAGAATTAGTTAAAAATATTATGTTCATATATTATAAATATTTTAACTAATTTTATTATTATATTAGTTTTTTAATAATTTTTAAAATTTTAAAATATATATGAAAATTATTATATAAGTATTTAATGAAATTTGGTTAATAATGAAAAAATTTACCGTTTTTCATAAAATAATTTCACACTTCACATTGCATAAAATTAAAATAATATATATGTGTATAATGGGTTAAAGCAAAAGAATTCTTCATTTTAAAGGGAAATAAAGCTGGAGATAGAGTTTTTTGAGAGGGAAATGACGTGAAGTGAATATGGATGATGTGTTTATTTAGCGTTCTTGTTTATTGGTTTTAAAAATATACCTAACAGGTTTCCCTTAGAATTGTATTTTTTTTACATATCATCTATATCTTTGAAATTAGAGCTTGCATATAAATTTTATTTCTAACAGATGCATACTCTTGAAAATGGTCTGAAATATTAATATTAGATCGTTGAGGTCCTGAGGAACAAGAGCTTGTTAAGCTATGAAAACAGCAGGTTAAATGGCTGAAATGGTAAGAGAAAAAACTAAAAAGCACATGTGTATTCACATGTTTATAATAGTACATGTTAAATATAGTCCCACCGGCAATAGATCTTATGTACATACTACAGTTGCTGACTGTGTAGATTTCTTTAATGCAAGTGGTTTGTCACAGTCACAGCTCCTTATGTTCTTCTTCAGACTATCGTGTTTGATATTACTAATTAAATTCCGGAATTCTGAGCTAAAACATGTATTGGACCTAAACTACAACTACAAGTCCATATAAAATGGGCCAAGATCCCAGTGAAAAAAATGATGGCCCGGCAACTCCTGACAACTAGAGCCGGCCAAATGTGCGGGTTTGAACCGCCTGTTCGGGACCGGCTCGTACGGAAACCCGTAATTATTCGGCCCGAACCGGGCCGGTTCAAGCCCGAACAATTCGTTGAAATATATGAGCCGATTACGAATCTAATATTTGAAAACCGTGACCGGACCGGCCCGCACGTACACAACCCGCGAGCTGCACCGACTGCACAACCCGCACAGCCCGCACAATCATTCTAGTTCATTTGCTTTGCTCCTGCAACAACTTGAATTGAAGTGGAAATATGGAATAAACTCACACACACACAATACAATAAACACACAATAAACACATAACTATGCATATACATATACAGCCAATCAAGAATAAACTGAAGCCAAACAACCAGAACAAAACGGCGGTCGGAAAAAAAAAATTACCGGGAACAGGGGAGAGAAACGAGGAGGAGGAAGAGGGGAAAAAGAGAGATGAGAAAAAAACGAGAGGGAGAGATAGAGATTGCGAGAGAGACTGCAGGGAGGGAGGGAGAGAGATAGAGCCGAGAGAGAGAGATTGAGTGAGGGAGAGATGAAAGAACAGGGGAGGTGGGTTTTGTGTCTATGTTGCAGCAACTTAATCAAACCCGCACACACAGCCCGCACACACAGCCCGCACACACAGCCCGCACACATGGCACGGTTCGCCCAGCTCGCAGCTCGCGGTTCGGTTACGAATCTATTTTTAACGGTTCAAACCCGGCCCGAGCCCGGTTCGTTATTAAGCAGGCCGGTTCAGTGTTCATACCTCGAGTGTCGAACCCGTGTGCGGCCCGGCCCGGCACGCACGGACCGCACAATTGGCCAGGTCTACTGACAACCCAAAGCAAACCCTAATTGAGTGCCTTATCATTTTTTATACATTACTCCTTTTCCCCATCTCTCACTTGCACGCCCACAATATTAAATATTAATCATTAGACCTAAATTAGAAGTTTATTGTTCTGAATTTGATTACCGCTCTATCCCAAAATTTTATATAATAAACAATTAATAAAATTACTATTATAAACCCAGTCACTCTTAAAATAAAACTCATTATACAATTAATAGACAATATAAAGTGATAAATTAATACTCCTAAAAATGTAACATTCCTGTACCATAATAACGTTTATTCCAAATTTACACACACCACACACATTGATTATTATTATACAAAAAAAAACACATACACACCCGCACTTCGATAGGGTTTTGTTGTTTTTGTGTTCTGTCTTTGAGTTAAAACACAGAGAGAGACTTCAACACATACAATACATACATATATTGTAGTATATCTATGGCAGGTGGAGAAGGAAACGGTGTCGTTTCAGCAGCCAATAGCAACAACATATCAAGAGTTATATCCGGATGGTTTTCTGAAATCAGCCCAATGTGGCCTGGTATAATTTTTACATGTTCCCCTTTTAGTTATTTTTGTTTTTCTGTATATATATGTGATTTTGGGTAGTTATAATCTTCATTCTCTTGGACTTCAATTGATTTCTGGTGTTTTTAGCTTTTGCCCATTTTTTTGTTGTCCTGAAATTTTATTGTCTTGCTTTATTTGTGTTGCAAAGTGCTCAATTTATTTGCTTTAGCACTTGTTTTATTGAATTTACCACCAACTTCTGCTTCTTCTTTTTTATTAAAAAAAAATAATAAAAATGAATGATTTTGATGAAAATATGTTCTGCGTTTGTTGGTTTGGTTTTCTTCCAGTTCTGGTTGTTTGTGATTGTCCCTGGAGTCTGCTGAAACATGTTTTTATTCATGAAGATGTTTGAACAGAGGAATTCACTTTGTAGGTAGTTTTAGAGTAGTAACGTGCGGTTACATGTTATAGTTTGGTATAATAACTTGTGCATCTTAGTATGTTGGTGCCATATGGCTTGTCAGTTGGTGATGAGGTTGCTTACTGTCTTACATTTTAGGTTTTGTTGCTAGAATGTATTAATTCCAAAATGCATTCTTGTTCTAGTTCTGCGACAGATTTATAAAAAATAAACATACAGAAAGAAATAACCACCTTAATCTGCTTTTCTTTTGTCACCGTTCTAGTCAAAATTAGTCATTACATGGTTGACAATTCTTCTACAAAGGAAATTTTTTCTTACTGATGATGATGCCTGATCAATTTCAGGAGAAGCACACTCACTGAAGGTGGAAAAGATATTATTTCAGGGAAAGTCTGATTACCAAAACGTTATGGTCTTTCAGGTATTTATTATGAATAATTGTTTATTTTATTTTTTTGAAAATTTTCCTACGTAAGAAAGTGAAAAGAAGTCCTATGTTGTTGTTTTGCACAAGGCAGGGGACATTATTCCTGTGTGTCTAATGTGATTTAGCTTGAGTAAAGAAAAGCTCATTCAGGATGGACATTCTAATAGTTAAGCTCTAAATTTTTTTATTTCAATCTACTTATTGCAGTCTGCCACATACGGGAAGGTTCTTGTTTTGGATGGAGTCATTCAACTCACTGAGAGAGATGAATGTGCGTATCAAGAGATGATCACGCATCTTCCACTTTGCTCGATTTCAAATCCGAAAAAGGTTTTGACTCTGAATCTCCTCTTAGAAATTGGGGACCATGTTCTAGGATCTGGTTATCAGAACTGAAATTAACAAATTTATTTGTGTTAATAAATATGTATTGATCTTCACAGGAACTCATTTGTTATTTGATTATTTTACCTTGACTAAGTTACACATTTGTAATTATAGCTTTGATATATTACCCAGAAATAATGTTCTCATAAAAGTATTCATATTTATCTCCCAGGTTTTGGTTATTGGAGGAGGAGATGGTGGTGTCTTGCGGGAGGTGTCTCGTCATTCTTCAGTTGAGCAGATAGACATCTGTGAGATTGATAAGATGGTAGTTGATGTGAGTCACAGTGACTTCTTTAAATCATCTTTTGTGCTCGTTTCTGTATTTATTAACTAAATTGCACTGGAACTCTGAAAGTTACGATAGACTAGTACTGGACTGTTTTGGGAGTTCTGCTTCCTGGAATTTTGTGGAACTGGTAATAGAGTATAATAATTGGTCGTACACTATAATCTCTGATAAAACCAACTATTGACTTGGACAAATGTATGTTGATAATAATACTCTGGTTTAACTAACTATGGCAAAATACCTAACTGTTTTGTCTTTCAGGTCTCTAAACAATTTTTCCCTGAGGTTGCTGTTGGATATGAGGATCCTCGTGTGAAGCTGCATATTGGTGATGGTACACAAAGAACACTTCCTTATGTTCCTGTTGTAGTTTGTAGTTGTACCTTGTTAATTTTTTCGGCTTCTTGGACCCACAGGTGTTGCATTTCTGAAAGCTGTTCCGGAGGGCACATATGATGCAGTTATAGTGGACTCTTCTGATCCCATAGGTAACAGCGATACACTTAAGTGGGTAGACCGGTCAGCTGTGACTGTGTGTGTGTGACTGTGTGTTAACTTCCATTATTACCACCCCCATCTCCAACCTATTAAAAACAAATGATGCTCATACAGAAAATTAAAACAGAACTAAATCAGTATAATTATATACATAGTAACACATGCATACATATATTTGTAGGTCACTTTTGATAATTTAGCACCAACGTCCCTAATTATAGGAACTTGAACAATGATATAAAACCTCACCTTGAGATCTACATATTCTAAATATGTAGGTCCAGCACAAGAGCTATTCGAGAAACCATTTTTTAAGTCCGTATCAAAAGCTCTTCGTCCTGGAGGAGTTGTTTGTACTCAAGCTGAAAGTATTTGGCTTCATATGCACATCATTGAAGACATTGTTGCAAATTGCCGCCAAATTTTCAAGGGCTCGGTTAACTATGCCTGGACAACAGTTCCCACATACCCAAGGTTTACATTTCTCTTATTTTGCAGTTTAGCATATATGCCCTGCAATATATTTTATTATATTCCATTTTTGTCATTTTTGTAGTGGGGTTATTGGTTTTATGCTTTGTTCTACTGAGGGAGCCCCAGTTGACTTTAAACACCCGGTGAGCCAGATAGACGAGTCTGACCGACCACTGAAATTTTACAATCCTGAAGTATGTACAATGTCCTAGACATCTCTAATCTAGTGACGTTCCTTATATTTTTGTTTTTTCTAATGAGTTTATCTATTCTTTGACTTTAGTTTATCTATTCTTTGACTTTATTTTTTACCAGATTCACACAGCCGCTTTTTCTTTGCCTACTTTTGCTAAGAAAGTGATTGAGGCGAAAACAGAATAAGAACACCTGTTTGTGGAGCATATGAGGATTTTATGATTAAGTTGTAGAATTTTTTGACTTTTGGCCTTGGTCTGAAGCACTCATATACTCGGAAGGTTTTATGTAGAACCGAATGTGCCTACAATTTAATACAATACCAAGTGATGGACTGGAATCTATAAGGCTATTAAGTCTTTAAAGCTTTTATCGTTTTCTTTTGTAATTCTTAGTTGGGATAATCTTCCAAATGAACTCGGTGATTCTTATGTTATTATGAGTTTTTCAATCAGCTTTTTGTATTGATGTATTACTTGCTCATTTCATTTAGATGACCAAAGAAACGGGATAAAATTACAAGTGCTATGTACTAATGTACTCTCCTCTATAACTATATAATACTGGCCTCCGAAAGCAGAAGCTCTTGGTTTAGAAGAAAAAAGAAAAGGATCCTTTGGCAAATTTTAAATTAGAAAATCTTCCCAGTATGTATGCATTTATTTTTTAATACATAGTAATTTTCTTCTTTTATACTACTTCCTCTGTTTATTATATAACGTCTTGATTTTCAAAAATACTTAAATGTGCTTTGACCGTGTAATTTAAAAACATTGTTTTAAAAAATTTCCTATTATGAATTATATAACAATTTTATTTTTATTCACAAAAAGAAAAAATAAAAAATAAAAAAATAACATTTCTAACAACATGGTCAAAGCAAAAGAAAGTACATTAAATTTTTTATAAAGATCAAATGTCAAATATAAAATAGATTATATTTTTGTTTTCAGCTCCTGAATCCCAATATCAGATTTTATTCTTCAAATTGACGTTTTGTAAGCTCAAATTCAGATTGCCTTGGTACAACTAATGTCTAGCTGATTTTGTACTTTGTAAATGCCTGTACAATCAATCCCTGTCTGAATTGGGTTAGTTTTAATTTTTTTGTATGTAATTTGTCAACATAAAAATCCTACTCCAATTCAAACAACTCTGAACACTTCCTCCAGACACCGCCGTCTAGTAAATTTGGCCAGAAATGTAAATTTATTGCCTGCCGTTCCCCACCTGGTTAAGATTTTGAAATTTTAAATAAACCAAAGACATCATTTAATATCACACAAAAAAGGGGGAAAAAGATGATCGATTTTTGGTACGAATCTATATATTAAGGAACCACAAGTATACGTGTCTGGTTGCCTGTAAATATTTCAGTAGATTATGTAATTTATCCAGACCTCCCTGAAAAGTTGGCAAATGAAAAGACTTGCTCTTGGTAATCAATAGAACAAACATACAATATTAATACTAGAATTCACTTTAAAACAACTGAGGGCAAAATGTAGACGGGGTAAGTAGCAGATTGTCCTCTCATTAATTGGACTTGTCATTCTCATTGCTTGAATAAGACACCTTTAAGTTTGCACATGGCACATGTTCTTTCAGTGTTTTTCACTTGGTCAAGGTCTCAAAATCCCGATTGGGGTAGGTACTTCGACGATGCTCACGACACTTTAATAGGTATGTTCAACTTGCAGCTAAAGGGAAGTGACAGAAGACAATCAGCGACAATCATCTTCAGTCAGATACCGGGTTAAGTGTTCAAACTACAAGCATCAGTTTCGTTCTTGCAGGTGAAAATTTTGCCTATCAGAGATTGTATAACACTGTAGACTACGACGTGACGCGATAAACAGCAGAGAAGCTGAGATTGTGTAGCCATTTGACTACGAAGACGCAATAAACAGCAGAGAAGCGGAGATTGTGTAACCATGTGGACTACAAAGCGATGACGCAATAAACAGCAGAGTGGCAGATTTGTGAAACCATGTGGACTATGAAGCGAAGATGCGATAAACAGCGAAACATGCCCATGTAGGTGATGGTAACACCTCAACACAGAAAAAATGTAAAACATTCTCAGTCATATCTATTTCTAAATATTAGGGGTAACAATATGGAATAAAGATATTTAAAAAAGAAACTAAAAAGTAATAAAATAGACCTCTAGCCAACGCAAAATTGGAGTCCAAATGCCCCTTTTGGCGGCTATTAAGTGCAGCAGCATTCAGAGTCAGGTTCATCACAAGAACTAATATAACAATACTAATTTTTCACCAGTCCTATCAGAACTGATATGTTGCAATCCACGCATCTCCATTCTAGTTGCATCCACTCCATACTCTATCCTTATATTCTGCAAACATAATAATCATTTTCATCAAGATTACTAGGAAGAAATAGAAGAGCTCACCAGTCTAATATTATAACAATAAAGATCAGCACTACATATTAGGTTAAAAATATCAGTAACACATTTATCCAATCATCAATTTAATTCAATCTTTGACAAAAGCTGGAAATCTTTGACAAAAGCTGGAGGTAGGGAAGATAGATAGCGCAACCCAACTAATGAATCAGGCGAACAAAATCTCTGATCTAAAAATTTGCATAAAGTATATACTTGTATTCTCTTCACATGATAAATTGCCACAGTTTGACAAAGAACAACTTTCTCGCACAATGGTGAGATATATTTTGGTCAACATGGATTCCTGTATTCCTACGAACGACATAACTATATACAACTGATCTGTTGCAGTCTCACGATGGAGCTATTGCGATGCATGTTATGAGAATGGTAAATGGTGCAATATTCGCAGAATGAGGGAAGTCCTCATAACAAATGATTTCAACTATCTATAAGGGGGAGATACCTACCCGTTACCATAGGGTGAATCACGGCGGGCACGGCGATATGGGGGAGGTGACCTGCTAATGCTCCTACCCCGGCGAGGAGGGGAGATGCTGTAACGCCTTGGTGACCTCCTTCCACGGGGACTATAACGCGGGCTATAGCTCCTGCATCAACTTCAGAATGTTATAAACACAAAAGACACAGAAGTAAACTTGGAATGATAAAGAACAGATCATGTACAGGTCCTCCAAAAAGAGAGAGGAGGGGAGGGCTGAATCACTGTCAGTTTTATGCTCCAAAGCAAAACAACAAACAGTGCTCATATGGATCTAAGTCGTGCATCGGCATCTAAGGAAGCCAAGTGATCTTTATTTGCAGACAAGAGAATTATATCAGTGTACCATGCAGCAAATATGTTTAAACAGCACCTCCTATCATTCAGTAAACCTAATTATTACTTAATAATATAAGGCAGCTACCTCCGCCCATAGCTTGGACTCCTGCGACGTCTAGGACTAATACTTCGACGCCGTCCACTTCCCAGGCCTCTTGAACCAATGCGCACGCGACACTCTCTGGCGAAGTGACCAGGCTCACCGCATTCATAGCACTTTGAGTCCTCACCACCTCCTCTTCCTCCACGGCCACCACCACGGCCTCCACCACCTCCCTTCGAATTGTGTGACAGCTCCACACGCCAACCATTCTTCCCTATAATAAAGAAGTCCTTACACTCAATAAATGCTAAAAATTGATGAACATTATCAGAGAAACTTTGAGTCGCCATATTAATGAACAGAGTTCATGGGTATTAACGATATCTGTCGACAGACGCAATAAGCAGTAATTAATGTATGGACATAGAGGACAGACTACTTGTATAAGTCTACATCATTTCATGAATCATGCACAGTTTTCAAATAGGAACTACGACTGGTTGGAGGCAGAGGTATACGAATCAATTTTTAGAACAACTGGTTGAAGATGATTTGCAAGTTCTCTAATAGTCCTCAAGTACACAATTTAAAGCATCTTTAATCTGCATAACCAAACAATTCTTCTAACACAAGCACATCAAGGTGGACAAACCAACATATTCATTGACAACGTACAAAGCAATGTTTCTAATGTATGCATATATGCGGGTATTACAGAAATCAAGCATTTGATTATATTAAGAAAAACAAAAATGTGCTGACCATCCAATTCCTTTATAGCATCATGAGCATCCCTGCTATCATCAAACTCAACGAAAGCATAACCAGGTGGTCTTCGAGCAACCCACACACTGCACAGTTTGAATGAGACAATACCAACAAAATAAGAAGGTAAACGAATGGAAAGAGCTGAAAAGAGGCATCTCATCGAAGAAAAATATATGGATAAACAACAGGCATATATACAGGCCTTCTTCTATGAAAATTAAAAAGAAAAACCACAAAAGCTTGTTAATTGGGCTTCAACTTACCCATAAAAAAAATACACATTTGTTACATAATACAACATGAACAAAAACACAAACAGGCCACTCAGCAATACTACAAAAACAGCCTTTACCTGAAATCGATATCTAATATAGCATTTTTTTCAAGCCCGACACATATTAATTATAATTAAACATACCATTGTCGAGGGTCACACATAACACATGTATCAAAACAAGTAGGAATATTTGTAGCAAATTCTTATTTCACCATGTGTAAACCTTTGAAATATCTGGAAAGATCCCTATCATAATAATATATTAACAACAAAGACATTAACACTTGATATCCAGCAACTTACATTAATCACGTACACTTTCTTCACAGATAAAAATAATTCCAGGAGAAAAGAAAGATCTACCTTCTCAAAACACCATAGACACGAAACTCATCTTCAAGTTCTCTCTCTGATACTCGTGGATCAAGATTTCCAACATAAACCCGAGACATTGTCTCCCACCTAATCACCACAAACCAACACCTTAAATGATATTATCCATCCAAAAAACCAAAAACTTAAAAAAAAATGTAGCTAATCAACCTAAAGTAAAAACTACGAAACCAAGCTAGCCAGTATCACATAAATCAAGAACAAACGTCATTAACAATACCATAAGTCAAAAAGATAGAAAAAAAATATCACATATATGTAGCTAATCGTACTAAAGTACAAACCATGAAACAAAAGCTAGAGTCTATCAAATAAATCAATAATGAAACCAAGACCTTACGAAAATACTTTACGTGAAAAAGAATCCAAATTTCGTATATATATATATATATATATATATATTACCTAATCAACCTGAACCAGTGGGAACTAGATCAAAATAAGGGTTTCATCACATAAATCAAAAACCTTAAAACACTACTTCCCGCGAAAAAAATGAAAATTTACACAAAAACATGTGCATGTACCTAATATACAAGCAATCAACAAAAAACTAGGGCTTATTACACAATTCAAGAATCAAGACACACACACAAACTAATCAGCTTAAATTACAAAAGATCAAATAAAGATTATATTTTTATCACATAAATCACTAACAAAAACAAGATAATCAACCAAATTACAATAGATCAAATAAAACTAATACTTCTAATTAGCAAAAAAAAAAAAAAAAAAACTAATACTTCCAGATATATAAACCAAATAAACCTAAATTACAAGCGATCAAACAAAAGCTAGGGCTTTAATTACATGAATCTCAGAAGAATTTAATGATTAATAAAAGTAAAAGAAGTTACCTTGAAAAATAGCAGATAATTGTGTAGACTCGAAAGAGGGGAGTTACTAAACCCTAATTGATCTCAGCCAATTCACAATCGGCAACTTGCCTTTATATGTATAGTTTATATACTATAGGACCTTCGTACAGATCTTTGACCCGATCCACATGATGGGCCGGTCATTTTAAGTGGGCTGATATTTTTCTGTTTTTATTTGGGCCTTTTTTTAGGAATTACCACTGTGCTTCACAGATGTTTTTTACGATTGAAGACAAGAGATGGGAGGAGAAAATAAGAGAAGAAAAATAGCAGAATAAAATAAATTAGTCGTGTGCTCCCGATTTTTTGTAAAAAAAGAGAAAGTGACCATGAAAAAAAAGATGATGCGAGAGGATTTTTCCAAAATCTTCCCATTTTGGGAAGAAAGTTTTGGGAGAATATTTATCTCTTGATCACCTCTCTTGCCAAAAAACCTCGGGAGCACATGTAGGAAGAAAATTTTTAAAATTATCTTTTCTCTTCTCTTCTCTTCTCTCCATTTTCAAATTTTGGAGCACACTGTAAGTGAATGACCGAAAGCACCGTTTTAGGTATGATCTTCTGTTATTTTTAAAAATAAATAATAAATAATTTATATATACTAGCTTAAAACCCGTGCGATACACGGATTGTTTTTAATATTATATATTTTTTGAATTTAATTTGAAATGAAAATTTTAATTTCTGAAATTTATTTATTAGAAATTTTTGATAATATGATTTGATAATTATTTCAAATATGTATGTGTATAATTTAGTGAAATTTTAGTTTTTATATAAATATCACAGATTGAAGGTTTTAATTTTTTTCAAATTCATAGGTATATTTATAAAAGATAACTATGTTTTAGTTAAAATATAAATTTTAGCTCACATCAATATTAAACAAATTATCTTTACTTTGGTATAACGAACAAATCTACCTAATTATATTCAAATTTATTTTGATTTAATTTGTTTAAACCCCGATCAATGATAAAAAGTTTATGTATCAATTATAAAATAATAATGTTAACCCGAACAAAAGTACATATTATTTTAGTTTAGCTGATACAGTTATTTCTTATTTTAATTTTGATTTATAATGAATCAATTGTATTTTTTTTAACCCGAATGAATAGCATGTATTGATTTATTTTAGTCTGACACAATTATACTGATTAATGAATCATCTCTATTTTCTTTTTATTAAAATAGTTTTAGATATTATAGAAATTGAAAAAACCCCGTAATTATATAAACCTAAACATTTTACACACAGATCTGTAATCAAATTTTTAATGGATCAGGGTCGTATCCCAATTATCCCACAATCATTATACCCGACAACAAATTAGGTGAACTTTAATTTTATTTTTAACACAAATTAATAATATAAGAAATACCTTTAGTTTGAATTTAATTTTAGTATAGCGTAAATCAATAATATACATTATTTTGTTTTAGCCTTAGGCCTGTTATATCAACCTAATTACATTTAGTTTGTTTTAATTTTATTTTAACTCTGGTTAAATATTATTTTATTTTAAGCCGAATAGATAACATATTTTATTTTATTCTGTTGTTATATTATATTGACCAACGCATTATGTGTTATCAATCTTGTACGATAAAGACATTATTATATATATATATTGAATATATAACTAATTCATAAGAACATTGCTAATTCTTAAATCACATAAGCATATAAGAATTAACAATTAAATTAGGAGAAGGGTTTGAGAAAACAAACAGAGATTGGATTTAATTTCGAGTCCAGAAAACTGTCTCCTTAAAGCAGTTTCGCCCCGCACCATCCGTGTTTAGCGACCTGCTTCCCAGGATAAAACGAGATACTAGTATAATCGATAGATCGAATATACTCTCAGCGAACTTGAGCTGAGCCCGAGAACTATCACCGGAATATTGAAAAAATTTAAGACTAAAGAGACCAAGAATGAAAGAGATGACTCTTATTTCCTTGACTTAATAAAACTGGTGCCCTAAGACTCTATTTATAAAGAGAGGCTTGAAAGGACTTGTTTTTCTTTTCGATGTGGTACATGGTATTTATAAGAAAAACTAAGGAATAGGTTTGTGCTACTCTCGACGTGGTACAAAACCACTTTTCATATTAAAAGGTAAAACTTTGGAACATCAGTTCTCATTCACCTTTTACTCATTTTGAGCGTGTTAATATGCGTTGGAATCCCCTCGAAGAGAAGAATACGTTCCAATAAATACACACCACTAACACATAATGTGTCTCACTCATATAGAGTCTCAAAATGATTCATAACTTAGTCTAAAATACAAAGTTTGTCCAACAATCCCCCACAAATGAGATTGATGGTCCAGTAGCACGCACCACATAGACACCACATAGACAGACAGACGCGGAGCTTGACTTGGTGATAGTTCTGGCGGTCAGATATAGCATACGATAGGTAGAGAATGCTCCTTGAACCTTCGCTCGAATAAGTATATCGACTTTACTGGTAGACAGTATGACGCGATGTCCTTGAACTGTTCGACCGTTTGTGTAAATGATGACATACTCATCACTATATCTTTCCTGACTCATTCAGTTCTCATGATTATGTCCATTTTGGCCCTGGAACATCGTCCTGGTTCTGCAAGAGTTTCTAAAGAATTGTGCCTCGCAATTCTCCTTTGAAGCGGCCATACTTCTCTCTTACATAGGTGATCTTTATCTTATAGAGTAACCCACGTTTAGTCAACCGAATATTATGTATTCAAACTTGAAATCCTTGTATTCGTCAAAGATCATTAAAAGCATAAAGCTTAACCTCGTACCTTACGGGTCTCACTGTTCCATCATCATAGAAATAGGCCAGGGGTTACCCCCACAGTGATTTGGTCATCATGATTTAGTTGTCCCATTGAACCAAGTTCTTGGGATCTCAAGTCAGCAAGGTTGGGTGTCCACCATGACGCCGTTAAGCAATAGGCAAGGCTCATTCCTCTCGATGATTTGACAACTATCTCTCGGTCTAACTAGATTCCCTTATCTTAAACAGATTCGCTCAGTTTAACCATCTGGTTAGTGGATCCAAACATTATCATTTGACTTTACATAGTCAATCATGATAATTCTCGTTGAGAATAGTTGTTTAATGGTATTATGTCCTCATCGTAGATGTGAGACATACCATTTCATACACAATAATGTGATCTCCCAATTTGCATATTGATTACACGATATATGCATATTGAAGACACATTTTCCTTGTCATTTAGGAATATCCTTACAAAGTGGCTACTCAGCCTTTTAACTGCATTTATTTTATGCACCAGACTCGTATTTCATCATGAATCGAGCTAAGTTTAGGATTTCCATGACACGACTGCTAAGTGTGAAATGTATTCTCGAATGACATTTAAGTTCTTAAAGTCAAATATCTAATTTACATACTATATTCACATAGTACAATTAGATATCTTTCGTATTGCAGTCCAAGCTCACGAGCACATATCATACACCTTAAATCTCATTGCAATCACTTCCAAGTGACCAATTTCCATTGTACTCGTGCATCTACCCAGTTTACCAACTGTGTAGCCTATGTCTAATTTTGTACAATTTTAAAAAATACAACAGACTTGCAATCCTTCTTGAGAGATCCTTGTTCATCTACGCTTGGATAAATATAAATCCATTCCAGCTATGACAACTTTAGCTTCGTTGATCTCTTCAAAATTCACATCACCAACATGTGACATGTATCATCTAAAACTTTTAAAGTCACGAAGATTGTAATCTTCAAATAAAAACTTTTCAATCTCATCAAGATTTTCAGAGATGATCCTCTTGTCATTACTTCTCGTAATGATCAGATCACTCACATGCAATCAATTATGACTTGCATATCATGTGTAAATAACACATGCACACTTGTCAATTCTCTGATTTTGAATCAGTTTGACATCTCATATTGACATATTTCACATTTATGAAATAACTTTACTAGTTATTACTTAAGGTTTCACTTGTTATTGATATTACCAGCTTTTAGCGTCCCAAAAACCAGCAATTTCAGTTTGCATCATTACCGAGTTTAAGCGTCCTTAAACTGGCAATCCTTATTCACATAGCAACCAATTTTGAGCGTCCTCAAAATGGCAACCATGTCATTTATTTGAAGCCATTGCTTATCATAGCAATATCAAATTTAATATGCCATTATTTCGTGTCAATGTTATTTCACTCAACATGATCACTGAAAATACAGATTTTCTACTCTTGATTTATCTAGAGCAACCCTCGGGTTCACGTAAATAGATATTTCTCCAAATATCTATTTAGAAATACCATCTCAATGTTCATTGATGCACTTTTAAATTTCACAATACGATAATTTTAGTATCATCTTAATGAACCTTATTCTCAAAACTCGAGAATATTTCATAAATTATATAAGGTCATCACTTTCGACTGTAATATTTTTTGTATCAGTCTGACCTTATACTTCCTTCAGACCCAGATATATTTTCCCAATTTAAAAATTCATTTGGGTCCTAATGCTTCTATCTCGTAAGAAGATCTATATATTTTTTAAACAAGATTCTGTCAAACAGAACCACTCTCTCTATTTCTTAACATCCTTTCCCCCACAAAGGACATAGAGAGAACATGCACAATCCATTTTCTAGTACACGTGCTAGAAAATCTTGATTTATTGACTCTCAGTAATAGTCAAATTTTCTCTTGATATATTCACTTATCAAGAAATTATACGAGAAGCGCATTGCTTCTATTAAATTTACGAGTTCACCTTCAAGCAAATTATCAAGACATTCGGGACTAGCAATTATCCAAGTCTTTTGCTCTCTGCAGGTTCATCCTCACATTTATCCAATAACTCGTAAGTTCATTTAGATGACTTTTAATTACAGATCTACTAGGATCTACTAGCTTATCGCATAAGCATTCCTAAACTCTGTAATAGTATTCTTACGAATCTCAAAAATTAGATTCATATATCGGATATTATTAGACTCAACCATTGTCTATGTATCCATCCAAAATATCTCAATTGATTTTGGATCTCATGCTACCAACAGAGGTATTGGTATCAAGTTTCGAGATACCCCCACATTTCAATTATTTTCAAGAATGTTTCATTACATTCCACTATTCATAGAAAATTCAATAATTTTCTATTTTAGATACCCCCACAATTTTAATATTTTACAGAATGTCAGAAAATATTCCAAAACTAATAGGAAATTTAATTATTTCCTTCTGTGGTATCATGTTTAAGGAACGATTAGCCCTTCGTAACTAATATCCTCAAATTCAGTGATAGTCTGAGCTCATCACAATCGTTTTGCATCTCTCTCAGAGCGCAACTCAAGCCTGCATCTACTCCATTTATTTAATGCGAGTAAGGTGCAACGACCTCATGAATATTCACGTTGCAAACAGAATTTGCCCGGTGATTATTCATCATCAAATTTATTCACTACCATCTTAATTATCTATATTAAGTTGGATTTACCCTTGAGTTTATAGAGCACACATCTCTCTATTTAGCTTCAATATTGACTCGACTACGAGTACGAGTGGTAAATGTTTTACTATCAAACCAGACAGTAAACACGTATCGTGTCACTACCTCTCATCTGAGCAGGTTTTACGTCATTCATTAAAACCTATAAGATTTTAATATCATGTTTAAAGAACTTCCCGTGGTTCTTATCATTAAAAATTCAATTACCGAATTTCTCTAAAATATTTACATGGTTCACACGAACCTACTTTTCTGGCTCACCTACTGGTACAACCATAAATGGCCCAAGGAAGAACATAAATCTTCAATAACCCCACATTCAGTGATCCTTGATCAACTGATGCGTTAGGGTTAACAACTTTTCGGATTTTCTCCGAAGTTCAGCATAACTACTGAGATCAATCTTCGCCGTATTAAGTATCATATGGATCACTATAATAGGCTCGTGTGTCACTGCCGCAGCAGACCGACACCAACACGTGAAATTACTATTTAACTGGAGGAAAAATCCAACCAGAAAAATATAATTTATGTGCCGACCCATAACCTGTACTCCAGGCCCATTAGGTTTTTTAATGTGGAGAATCCTGAGCAATTGTAAATCTGGTTCACTTCTTTGTATTTACTTTTATATTCTACCACAAGTCCAATTAAATCATGCTTATTCATGTCTATAAGTGATAAATTAGATTCATCTAATAATGACTTAATTGAGATGTAGTTAGATGCTACCTCTTCATTTGTAGAGGAGACTTCCCTAGATGTAGTTTCTTCTCCGAAAGCCATCAAGCATAGATTCACCATTTCTTCACTAGCTTCCGGAGCTTCTTCATCTTCACTGAAATCCCAACCATTTTCAGCCACGAGACTTCGTCCCTTTGAAAGTTTAGGACATTCTCTTTTATAGTGACCGGGCTGTTTACACTCAAGTCACACATCTTGTATTTCCTCCGGAGATGCATCTTTTGGTTTTGGAGGAGTGTAGACGGGATGAGCAGTAGAGACATTGGCATTACTATAGGTATTCATATTTTGATTACCTTTGCCTTTGTTGTAGCTCGTTGACGGAAAATTATTCTTATATTTGGAAGAATAATTTTGGGAGTAATTAGGCCTTCCGTTAGAGTTAAAAACTCTTTGTTGATTATTTGATTTTTGGAAACCTTTTCCGTATCTTTGAGCTTTACTTTGAAGCACACGACGGAGTTGTTTCGTGAGAAGAGCAATTTCGCTCTCATTGAGATTTTGAAGTTCCTCGTTTAACTCCTCGTCGTTTTCATCTTCATCTATTAATATGGCCTTTAGTGCCATATTTTTCTTCTTGTCCTCCACTTTAGGAGCAACCTTTTCCGGAATGTTATCTTCTTCATAAGCACGGAGATTTCCGAAGAGGTTATCAATCTTATACTCATTTAGATTGTGCATCTCTTTTATGGTAGTAACTTTGACTTTCCAACTTGGAGGTAGAGATTTAAGCACTCTTCTATTCTGTTCATTTTGAGTATAATTCTTTCCAAGTTGAGATAATTCATCGATTATACGAGTAAATCTTGTTTCCATATCGATGATATTTTCTCCTTCTTGGAGTTTAAAGTTCTCATAATCTTGGATCAATGTTTCCATCCGAGAATCTTTTATATCAGTGGTTCCTTCATAGGTTACCACTAATTTGTTCCACATCTCTTGTGTCGACTTGCAATTATTTACTCTTTTGTATTCTTTTTCCGCAAGTGCACTTGTGATAACCATTTCCGCCTTGGCGGCTATATTCATTGTGGCTTCTTCCTCGAGATTGTATTCACTAACCTTCTTTTTGATGAGGATGTCATCGACAATTTTGGTAGGTATATGAACACCGTCTTCGATAGCCATCCAAACTTTGACTCCTTGAGATCTTGCATAAATGCGAAATCTAGTTTTCCATGTTGCAAAGTTGGTGCCATCGAACAGAGGAGGTCGTGAGCTTGATAATCCTTCACCACAACCAACGGGATTAATATACGCCATTTGGACCACTTTTTGTTGTGCCTATAAATCTGCAAATCACTTAACAAACACGTTAAAAAGCACTTCTCTGATACCAATTGTTAGGTCACGTATGAGGGCTATATTAAGCTAGAAGGGGGGGGTTGAATAGCTTAATTAACAATTTAAAATTTATTATGGCGTTTTAAAATAATGTTATCCCTTTTTAAAACTTTACTGAGTGGTTATGCAGTTTATATGTGCGGAAAATAAAGTACAAGGGAAGAAAATACCACACGGCGATTTTATCCTGGTTCGCGATGGCGCAACCTCTAATAGATCCGCTCACCCCTACTCCAGTCCCCGAGCTCCTCTCCCGGACTCAGGATTTTCCCTTAATATAAACTCACTCCTTTAGTAGGCGGAGAAGCCTTTACACCCTTATAAATATTTATATTGGTGCGTAACACAAGGGTCACCACCTCAAAATAAATGTAATTCCTACACAACTTATCTTAGACAATAAATCCCCGCTATCTCTTCAAAGTTGATGTAGATCTCTTGTGTGGAATTGGGTTCCTTAGCTTTCACCGGTCTCGGATCTTAGTATCCGGTCTTGGGTCTTTCCTCTTCTTCACGGTGCAAATACAACTAACTCCCCTCTAGTGCGTATGAGACTTGGGTCTTAGAACGAAGATCACCTCACGTCACCTCACCTCACTGCGAAACTAATAAGACAATCCACAAAACACAAAGTATGGAGAAAATATGTGTTGAACTAGTATGTTATGGTACTAGCCCAAAAGATAGTATAATATTCAAATAAGAATATTAATATTCTATATGTATACTTGACTTGAGATATAAAATGTTATATCAAGTATACTTTTGATTACTCCGTCTCTATGGATTATATGTTAATCGGAGTAATATAAGAAGTCCTTTATATGTATAATCAATATGGATTATGTATTCTTTAATCTTCAAGCTCAATACTTATACTTAACTCAGAATATATATTTATGTGTCCAGTATACTTATGATTAATCCGTCTTTGTAAAATATATGTTTATTGGAGTAATAAGAAGTCTTGTATATATGTATAAGCACTATGGCTTATGACTTCTTTTGTATTCTTCTTCTTTCGATTATGTATTTATGGATCGAAGAATACTTTGGTTACAATCTCGGAATTGTACCTATCCTTTTAAGCTCTTAGGCTTATGGATTTAGTATACTTATGACTTGACGATTATGTGGTCAAAGTATACTTTTAACTTCAAGCAACTTTATAGGTTCTATGATTCTCAGCCAAGGTCCAAATAATAGAAGTGCAAGTAATTGGCTTTGAATTTGTGCTTTTGAAGTTTAGGTGGATGATTACGAAGTTTACTATTGATCGACTTATAATCCCCCGAAACACTGAAGATGCTAGAAGGGGTTATAAGTGATACCTTTCGTAATGATACTATATACACGAACTATGTGTAGACCAAGATCGAGATAAATGAAATGCAAAGTAATTGGTCAACTCGTGTGATTAAGTCCACCTTTGAAGCTTTGACGGATGATTACGAAGTTTATATATATCGAATAAAAACCCCATAGAACACTAAGGTGCTAGAAGGGGATTATACGATATCTTTCGTAATGGGACTATATAAACGAACTATGCGTTGGCCAAGATCCAAATAATAGAAGTGCGAGTAATTGGCCAACTCGTGTGATTTAATCTGTCTCTTATATTTGACAAAATTACGAAGATCACTATTGATCGATTTATAATCTCTCGGAACACTAGAGATGTTAGCGAGATTATAAAATGATACATTTCGTAATTATACTATATTCATGAAATATGTTGGTCAAGGTCGAGATAAATAAAGTGCAAGTAATTGACCAACTCGCGTGTCAAATATGAAATCTCACTCGTGAGTAGCTATTTAGAGATTTATGAAATCTCACTCGTGAGGGGTTATTTAGAGATTTAAGTACTTATATATTATAAATCTTCTTCGTTTAGAGCTTCGGTTTGAAGATCAAGTACTGATTCGAATTCTGAGTTCGAATCTTCGTTCTCTTTTCTTAGAGAACCTTCTTTATAGGAGATCTTGTATTAGAGCTTGAGATGAAGTAGAGAAATTAAGTACAAAGCTCAAAATAAAGAAAACCAAAGAAGCTAAAAACTCACCACTTTTGGAAAACGATCGTAAAAGTTCGCCGGAAAAATTCGCCGGAGGTTCGGCCGGATTTTGACACTATGGACGAACTTGGGCATCCCTTCGGGAGGCCGTAAAATGGTGGTGGATGAGCTCACTTGGTGGGAACAAGCTTGGTTGGGTGAAGCTAAGCTTGGATATCAAAAACCTTAAGTATATGTGTATATATTTAAGAGAGAGAAGGTTTTTGAGAAGAAGTGTGTGTATAGAATTTCAAAGAGATGAAGATAGTCACTTCTTGAAAAATTCCCAGCAAGTATTTGGCTCTTTAGCTTGGTTAAAATGAGTTAGGGTGGGGGTTTATTTATTGAGGAAGTTAGGTGGAATGAATGGTTGAGATTTGAGAAGGAATGGATGGTGGATGAAGTGTATCACATGGATTGATGACATGGCAAGTAGGTTGTGTTTCTTTGCAAGTGAGAAGGAAGCACAAGCTAGTATCCATTCAAATCTCAGCTGATATATATATATATTAAATATATATTTTCCTTTTCTTTTAATCATTCTTTAATCACTTTAATTAAGGATTAAGCATCATTAATTATGACCACCCCAAAAACTCTTAAATAAATATCATAAAAAATATGATAATTACCTAAATATTATAAAATGATGTCCTGCAAAGTTTGGTCAACTTTAGTCAATGGTAACTAGGTCAAAAGTGGTCAACTGTGGGAACAACTGCCTCGATTTTTGTCCCCGGACAAAAATTCTCTGAATGCTACGAAATTTTGACCAATCTTAGAAAATACCATTTAAATGATCCATACCAGATTTCAAGTTATTCTAGCATGTGGAAGTATTTTATCTAAAAATGAAACTGTTCTGTCAGCCTTTCTTCCGAATAAAAATATCGCTGGTCTTGAAATAAAGGAGATGGATCTTTTGACCAAAGTTTTGACTTGTATAAATACTTAAAATATATTTCCTAATATATAAAATATATTTGGATGATAGGAAATGTGTTTGAGTATTTTTGAATAATTTTCTCCGGGAAATATTGATTTTACGAAACGGGAGAAAATTACTTTACGAACACACATCTGGGTGTAAAAATGGATATTAATACTTCAATCATGAATAAAATATTTTTGATTTAGCACGAGATCTCTAAAAAATATTTCTGATATATTCCTTATTCGAGCTTGTTGCCTTATTGATGTTGCAAATGTATTCTAAAAAATATCATAACTTGATATTTCTAATTTGATCAAATCGCCTTAGAGATATATTCAATAAAATATAATTTTGATGTTTTTAGAATAATGAAATATCTCTTTTATAAATAGTCTTAAAAATAATTTAGCTGGTTTGACTATTTGACTTTGATCTGGATCAATTGAAATCATGTCCTAATGGAGAGGATCTAAGTGTACTTAAATTTTATGTTTAATAGTATAAATACCAAAAATAAATAATATATCGAAGATATCCTTTCACATAGAAAATTCTAACTTCTCTAAGAGAAACAACCCAGACTCTGACTATTTCCTCTGCAAGTTGTTGAAAATGATCTTCATCTGTGATGCACCAATTTAAAGGTAGAATGTCAGATTGCTTGAAACAGTTCCATATGGCCCTTTCAGTAACTTCTCCTTTCTTTGTAAGTTTGACTTTCTTAGACTTTCTTCCAACATATTTAAGATTGACTTTTAGTGAAGGCTTGGCTAAAGGTAAGGTTGAGATTTTCTTGAGACTTGTTTGGCTTGTGGTGATTGAAATTTTTAGCAAAGAATTTGTCGTTTGCTTGTAAATAAATTTAGGCTTTGGAGTTTGGGAGGGTATAATGTTTGAGATGGTTGTTTTTGAAAGTTGAGATAAAGGTTGAGCTAGGACTGTTCGAATTTTTAGGGCTTGTTCTGTTTCCGAGCTATCATGATTCTTTTTGCCCATCTTCTCACTTTTTGCCCATCTTCTCTTCATTTTTCTTATAATCCTCCTTCCTTTTCTCTCCACCCTTGCTGCCAGATGGCTTACTGGATTGACTTGGATTTAAGACAGAAGGATTTTGATCATCTTTCTTCTGCTCATCATCATCCAAGTCATCCTTGTTGATTTGAGTTTTGGGCAAGTTGGCTTCTGCATTATTCAAGTATCTCCCCAATAGTTTTATCATCTCCATGTCATCAAAGTTCTTGTTCTTCTTGGTTTTTAAGCCAGTTTTTAGGATCTTGATAAGCTTCTTGTTGCCCATGACACACTGCTTGGGGATCTGAAAATGTTTGAAGTTTTTGATGTTTGGATAAATGTATGCTAGACCCTTGCCTGGCTGTCGATATGCTTCAGGAAAAGCAACCACTTGAGCATTTCCCAATTCAGTTAATAGCAAGGTATCTTCATGAGTTATAACTTTGACTTTTTTGATGAAGATATTCAACTCAGATGCCATCCTTGAGGCAAGGTAATTGAGGGACACCTGCATACATTTGTCTATCCCTGAGTCATTTGCATTTATCACTATCTTCTTCTGCAGATAGTTGTCCTGATTGACCATGATCACTCTTATGAAATTAATTGTCTTATCCAGGGCCTTTTTGTATGTGAAGTGATTATTATTGAGAGAAGCTTTTAGGGCCTTGAGTAGTTCATCAAATTCTCTGCTCAGACTAGGTCCTTCAGCAGCCCTAATAGGTCTCTCCATGTCAAGATCTACTTATTTATTTAATTTCTTTTCAGCACCCTGGACCTGTTGAGATGATCTTGATTATGTCATCCTAGCCTCTGTCTCCCCCTTAGTATTGTTGGAAGGCATGAGGAGGGGAGTAGGGATTTCAGGCCTTACCAGTTCAGGTAGAGAAGGTAGTGGTGTGTTGAGTTTGCCCATGATGTGCATTTGAAGATGCTTATGAGAGTCCACCAGGGTTTGGATGTCTGTTTGTTGGCTCTTGACAAGAGATGTCAAGGCTTGAACTTGTGTAAGGAGAGAAGAGTTGGAGTCTTGCAGTGCTGAGACTTGGCCTGGTAGAGATTGAATTTGTAGGTTTGTGGAGATGGAGCCAGGCTGAAAAGAGCTAGTAGATGTGCCAAATGTTTCATCTACATCTTGTTTGATGCCTTACCATAAGCAAAGCTGAGGGCTCATATCTGCTCTTGTGAAGTTGGTCCAGCTTGACCTTAGTGTCATTTGAGTGAGTGATTTGTTGCTGGATAAGTGTATTGAGATTGATGAAAGATTGTTTGAGATTTTTGACTTCTTTCTCAGTAGAAGCAAGATCCATCCTTGACATTTGCTCAGAAAAGTGCTTGAATTTGGTAGTGATCTATTCTTAAGATGGTATAATCTTATCCATCTTCTCATTCACCAATTTTCTGATTTTATCTTCATGACCAGTTAGCTTGACTTCCAGAGCTTTACCAAAAAGATGAAATACTTTGAGCTGAGCTTTGTATACATTTGTAATGGCATCATATACAACCTGTGGAGTCAAGTTCGTTGCATTGCTGCCCAGAATAATGATGTATTTTTCCCTAAATATGGCCAAGACTTGATCCATTTTCAAGACATAGTCATCAGAGAGCCATGCATCAACATTTCCATCTTGCTCTTCATCATTGACAATTTTCTCTTTCCGCTTCTCAACTTCTTCATTGTATGTAAGCACGATAGCTTGATAATCTTGATTGCTCATGTTAGAAGTCAAAAGATGTTGTGAGATGTTTGCTAGTCCAGAAATCTAATCTACTAGTAGATCATCTACAGAAGTTGGTTGAGAGCCAGATTCTTGCCACCACTGAGAGAGAATGTGAGGTTGTTGAGGTTTTGAGGTAGATGGTTCAGAAACACCTGTGACTGAAGTCACAGTTTTACTCATAGATTGCTCTATGGTTATGGCTAGTTGTTGTTCCTTACTAGGTGTGGGAACCTCCAATTGAATTGGAGGGGATTTGACTGGGTTACTTCTATGTGCACCAGTCTCAAACCCTTGTGTGTCTTGCACTACACTATCACCTGAATGTGCTATACTTGCCTCCTCTATGACAGGATCATTGGAAATTATACTCCTAGCATCAACTGCCAAAACAATCTCTGCTAGGGTTTTGAGGGGAGTTGTTCCTCCATGAGGAACCTCCAATTGAATTGGAGAGGATTTAGGTAGCTCCCCCTCAGGAATACTACCCCCAAACCTTACAGTCTGTGAAGACTGATTTGCACATGAAGGTGCATTTGGTATCTCCATGGGGTCATCAGTGAAAACTGATGAATCTCCTATATTTTTTATGGTGTCATCAAGGTCTACCCCAGCTAATAGCCTCTCACCATCTAAATGAGGTGTCTGGGTGGTGAACAAGGTTTCTAGAACCAAGTCACTTGATTTTTCTTGCACTTGAGTATTAAATTCAAGTGCAGTTAGAAGAGAAGAAATTTTAGATATAAGAGATTGTTGCTCAGGTGTGAGTGTTGGCAGCTCCCCCTGAATAGATGAGGGAGCTTCAAAAGATGTGCCCTCACAGTGTGTGCCATCCTTGTTTCTCCTATCATACACTTGAATTGCTTCAGGTGCAGGCTGTGCAGACTCAGTACTAGGTGCTTTTACAACTGCATCCTGTTGGGAGGATACAAAGGTGGCTTGAGTGGTCAGCTCAGTTTTATTACTTCTTTTGGATCTCTTGACCAAAGGTGACTCGGCTTCTGCTATATCCTCACCACTCTCAGCTATAACTGCTAAGGTTATCCCCTTTCTCTTCTTTTTACTCACCTCATCCTTTTGAGAAGATGAGGTGGTTAGTTGCCTAGCTTCTAGAGGTTTTGAAAGAATGGTTGCAGCTTGGGAAGATCCCTGTGGGTGTTCCTGTGTTTGTACTTCCACAGGTTCAGGGATCATAGTTGTGCTAGATTGTATGTTTGATCTCATGTCAGGCATAGGGTAAGGGTAATTCCTAAACCTCTCCAACATGAATGGAGTGATTTTCAGACTTACATTTACCTTATTCTTTGTAGTAAGTGAGCCAAATATTATTTTGGACATTTGCTTATAATTGCCTATTTTTGTGCTATCTATACCATTCAGTAAGTGTATGTCTGCTACTTTATGATTTAAAGTGGACATGATAAATCTAGGATAGAAAATTTCCTTACCTCTAGCTGACAGGGGCATTGTTATCCCGGTTGCAAGTTCTTCCAGGATCAACAGACCAACATTCAAGTGTCTGTTGTGGGCAATTGAATATACCAGCTTTTGCACAATACTTGAAATATTGTCATAACCTGTTTTCTTGCAAGTGAAGGCCCTTACCATAGAGTCAAAGATAAAGGACCACTCATTCCTTATATTGGTCATGTTTAAGCTTGACAGGTCGATTCTTCCACCATAATTGATGAAGTCCATAAACTCAGTCAGCTCATCAGGAGTTGGTAACTCCACCAGATTTTCAGTTGGCAGCCCCAAAGCTCTATTCACATCTTGGTCATTGAACTCTATCAGTTGGCCTCCAATTGTGCATGTCACCACCATAGAAAGAGAGTTGTCATTCATATCAGTCCTCACTACTACTGTAGTCTAGAATTCATGCAGCACATCTAAATACAGGACTGGATTTGCAGTCAAAGCTCCTGCAAGATAAGACTCAGCCAAAAGTTTCACAAACCCTTTGAAACTGTCAGGAGCTTGGTTAGCATCAGTAAAAGCGAGATAATTGGTTCCTTTCTTTGGAATAGAGGCTCTTGCAATATTGAGTGCCATTATTGATTGATGAGAATGAATGGGTAAGAAATTTTTTTGAAAAAGGAGTAAAACTGAGAGAGAAATCGATTTTGCTTGAAAGACTAGGTCACTTGAGATCTCGAAAATTGTAAGTATGTATATGTATCGAGAAGTCTGGGTATTTATAGTAAAAGCAAATGACTTGTCGAGAACTCAAAATAGACGTTTGGAATTTGTCTATCGAGAACTCATTTTAGAAATGAAAGACATATCGAGAAGTCATTTTGAATTACTCTTATAGAGAACTAAAAATTGACTTATCGAGATGTCAAATAAATACCCAGTTTGTCCAAAATGGACTGAATTAATTCCAACTTTTATTTAAATAAATTCAAAATAAAATTAGAATAAATTTTCCAAAAGTATTTTAGCAAAATAATTTATTAAATTAAATTATTTCAGTACTGAGTTATTGATAAGTCAAAAATTGTACTTGTAGAGAACTATGTGAATGAACACTACTAGAGATATCTACAAGGTCTTATCGATAAGTCATATTTAAGCCTATCGAGAAGTCACTCGAGAAGTCAGTAAATTTACTTATCGAGAACTCACTCGAGAAGTCCTAAAATGACTTGTCGATAAGTCAATTAGTCTTATCGAGAACTCAGTTCTTTATATATACTTTTGACCATTGTAATTCTACCTTGTGTTAATTTTACATATTAAGGATGTAAATTAATAGTTGAGCAGTTTACATAGAATTTGAAAAAATTCCAAGTTGAATTTTGAAAAATAAATATGCAGAGATTTCTGAAATTTTTATAATTCATATTTCAGTTAATTTCAAATTTAAATCAAATAAAGATTGATTTATTAGAAATTAATCTGCTGCAAAACATTAGCTGAGTTCTTGCCTTAGGATGAAGAATTAAGCATTCCAATTTCACCTACAAATATAGTGAAAGTTGCTTCATCCAAAGGTTTAGTAAAAATATCAGCTAATTATTTTTCTGTTGGAACAAAAATGAGCTCAATGGTACCATTTGTAGCACGTTCTCTAATAAAATGGTACCTTACATCAATATGCTTTGTTATAGAATGATCAACTGGATTAGCCACTATAGATATAACACTAGTATTATCACACATGATAGGAATTTTGTGTAACACTAGGCCATAATCCATTAGTTGATTTTTAATCCAAAGCACTTGAGCACAATAACTTCCTGCAGCTATGTATTCAGCCTTAGCTGTAGAAGTTGATACAAATTGTTATTTCCTGCTATACCAGGATACAAGTCTTTGTCCAAGAAATTAATAGCTTCCACTAGTACTCTTCCTGTCAACCCTGCATCCAGCAAAATCTGCATCTATGTAACCAACAGCTTCAAAACCAGTTCCCTTAGGATACCATAATCCCAAGTTTGGAGTTCCCTTCAAATATCTGAAAATCCTCTTTACAACCATCAAATGTGATTCTTTTGGATTGGATTGAAATCTTGCACATATACATGTAGCAAACATGATGTCTGGTCTACTTGCAGTTAAGTAAAGCAATGATCCGATCATCCCTTTATAGCTTGAAATATATACACTTTTGCCCTTTTTATCTTCATCCAGCTTTGTTGCAGTAGACATAGGTGTAGATGCAGGTGGACAATCAACCATACCAAACTTTTTCAATAAATCTTTAACATATTTAGTTTGGCTTATGAAGATCCCATCACTTCTTTGACTGAATTGAAGTCTAAGAAAGTAACTCAGTTCCCCCATCATACTCATTTCATATTCATTTTGCATAAGCTTGGAGAATCTTTGGCAAAACTTCTCATTTGTAGAACCAAATATGATATCATCCACATAGATCTGAACTAGGATCATATTCTCACCGTGTTTCTTGTAGAAGATAGTCTTGTCTATGGTACCTCTAGTAAAACCATACTTCAGTAGGAATTTTGACAGTGTGTCATACCAAGCTCTAGGTACATGTTTTAGTCCATATAGAGCCTTGAGTAACTTGTACACAAAATTTGGAAATTCTGGATCTTCAAAGCCAGGTGGTTGTTGCACATAAACTTCTTCTTCTAGCTCACTATTCAGGAAGGCACTCTTGACATCCATTTGATACACTTTAAAATTTGAATATGCAGCAAATGCTAGAAAAATTCTTATTGCTTCAAGTCTTGCAACTGGAGCAAAAGTTTCATCATAATAAATTCCTTCTTCTTGTGAGTAGACTTTTGCAACCAACCTTGCTTTATTTCTGGTAACTATACCATTTTCATCCATCTTGTTCCAGAACACCCATTTTGTTCCAATAATGCTTCTATTCTTTGGTGCAGGAACCAATTCCCAAACTTTGTTTCTTTCAAACTGATTCAGCTCTTACTGCATGGCAGATATATAATCAGGATCCAGTAGAGCCTCATCAATTTTCTTAGGCTCTACTTGAGACAGAAATATGCATGTAGGAACTCATTAGCAGTTGCACTTCTAGTCCTCACACCAACAGTAGGATCACCAATTATTGATTCTCTAGTGTGAGTTCTATCCCATTTTCTTGTATGAGTTTGTTGACTTGTGCCTTCATCATTTTCTTCATTATTGGTATGACTATTGGATCCTTCTTCTCTTTCTTCCCCTGTGTTTGTGCTATCAAATTCAATTGTTTGAGATGAGCTTTCATTTTCATGATTTTCATGTTGAGTAGTCTCTTCATTTAATATTTGTTGTGCATTAACTTCATCTTCCCCATCAGAATAACTATCAATGTTGAGGTTTTCAAATGCAAGGGCTTCAGCTTCATTATCATCAAGGCATTCCAAGCCTGGACACTTGTCATCATCAAAAGTCATATATGTGCTTTCCATAATCTTCTTTTGGTCAATCACATAAACTTTGTAGGCTGTTCTTTCCAATGAATATCCCAGAAAAATTGCTTCAAAGACTTTTGAGTCAAATTTTCCCACATATTCAGAGTTGTCTTTCAAAATGTAACATTTGCTTCCAAACACATTAAGATGCTTTATAGTAGGCTTTCTTTTAGACATGACTGAGTAAGGAGATTTACCATGTGCCTTGTTAATGAGATATATGTTCTGAGTGTAACATGCAGTGTTAACAGCGTCTTCCCAAAAACTTGTTGGCAACTTGGAATCTTGCAGCATTGTTCTAGCAGCTTCAACTAATGTTCTGTTCTTTCTTTCAACTACTCTATTTTGTTGAGGTGTTCTAGCAGCTGAGAATTCTTGAACAATGCCTTTACTTCTGCAGAATTCACTCAATGTTATATTTCTGAATTCTGTTCCATTATCACTTCTCAATCTTTTTACACAATTGTGATCTTCAGCCTTTTTTTCTATCTTCTTGATGTGCTCAATTATGATGTGTGGAGTTTCATCTTTAGAGTGCATGAACTCTACCCAAGTATATCTTGAGAAATCATCCACCATCACAAGTGCATATTTGTTTCTTGAAATTGATAAGACATTTACTGGCCCAAATAAGTCTATATGAATAAGTTGCAATGTTGCACTTATAGAATTCATAGTTTTTGACTTGTGACTTGATCTTTTCATTTTTCCAGCTCTTGGGATCTTTCTTGCATCTTCAGTTTTAGTTTCTTTAACAGGTGTCTTGGGACTTTGTTTGTTCATGAGCTTCTCTTCAGTATTGGAAGGCTGAGTTGATTCAACAGTTTTCTTCTCTTTGTCATCATCAGCAATTTCTTTTTTGATAATCAATTCTTCTTCACTGAAGTTGACTTCACATGCCTTGAACATAGGTGAGGCAACCTTTTTCAGCATTGCTGGAACATTTTTATTTTCTGTTGTTTTTCCCTTGTCATCTATGTCTTTCTTTTTGTTGTTCAAGGCATCATAATCAAGACCAATAGCAATGTTTGCACATGATTTGTTTTTCTCATGATACTGTCCAATTAACTCAGATGTATTCTTGAAGGATTTTAACTTAACTTCATTTTTTTCCAGCTTCTCCCTTAGCACTACTTCAATTTCATTTGCATACTTGAGCTTGTTCTTGAGATAAGCATTCTCTTATTTTACAGCTTCAAGCTCCACCATCAACAACTTAGTTTCTTGCTTTTCATTTTCAAGCTTCTCCTTTATCTTTGTCAGTCTATGAACTTCTTCATTAGCAGCAACCATGCTTGTGTGAATGTGAAACATTTATGTGCTCATCTTCTCTACAGTTTCCTTATATTGACTCACATTTAAATCAATGGTGGTAAGTGTTGAGTGGCATTTATGACACTTTATTACGCTCCATAACGCTTTGAATTGGTGTAAATGTACTCAAGTTATTGGTGTTTAATGTGTTTTCTTGTGTTTTTGCAATTTCAGGCATTCTCCAAGAAATTAGGTGAATTAGCATTGTTTTGGTGCTAATTTGGTGTTAGGAAGGTGTTGGACTAAAAGCTCGTGAAGACCAGATTATTGCAGCAAGAAAAAGAAGAAAGATGATTTTTGGCAGAAGCCCAGCGCGCCCGCGCTGATCAAGTGCGCGGCCGCACCCAAACTACAGAGAGCCAGCGCGCCCGCGCTAATCAAGAGCACGCCCCCACCAGGTCAGGTTTCAAAAATCCTGTTTTGAATAGAAGAGTGATTTCTGGACTTCTTTGTTAATCAGGGTTGCTATATAATCATAACTTTAGGTCAATTTTCATAACTTATCAGAAGGAGACATAACAGAGCTTAAGGAGAAGACAGCAAGAGACCTATAGCACAATTCAACAAAGGCGAAGATGATCTAGTTTATTCTTGTGAATCTTTGTTTTGAGTTGTAATCTTGGATGCTTGTTTCTTATTTTATTGTACCTATACTCTTGTGTTAACTTTGTTTCATTATTCGTTATAAAGACTACGTTTATTATACCATGCTTTCATCGGAACCCACATTGATGATGAGTCCGATTATGGGTTAATCGTTATCGTGGGGTTCTAGCGGATTTATTTATGAATTTCTTTAGTTAATTTATTTCGATGCCTTCGTGTGTGGTGATTGATTGATATCCTAGTATCGGTTGTGCGTATTCGTCTTATGAGCGTCACGAACTTATAAGATAGTATATTAATATTTAATGAAGCGAAAGTGAATTTAAGGGTTTAGAACTTTCCATGCTAGCATAGGTTCATGTATTTGTTATGCATGATTCGTGGGTAATTTTAACCATCTTACTTGCCCTATGTAATCAAGATAGATAACTTGTCCTTAAACCATTATGTTGTCAAATTCTATAGACATATAGGGTCTCAATATAATTGGTGTCTATTCAGCTTCTATAACTTTTGTGGATGTCTGGTAGTATGGTATTCGTGCAATGAAAGTTGGCGTTTATCAGTTTCGTGTTGTCTGATTAGAGTCATCACCATTACATGCTAAGGTTAAGAACGAAAAGGCTATTGAATGAAGTATTTAGTGAAGTTAGAATCCCATGTTTGTCATATATATTAATTCAATCATTCTTATTCCTTTAGTTATAATTTTTAGTTTAATTCTTAGTGTAACGCCCCCAAATCCGGGGTCAAGGGATTTGGTCGTAATGATGAAACCTCAGTCCAAATTAACCTGTTTAATCAACAAATAAATGCCAGCGGAAGATATTTATTATTTATGACACCAAACTACTCCAAGATCTTTTAAGGTTATAGTTCTAGAAACAAGATATCCAAATTCCATAAATAATTTTTCACTTTCTTTTAAAACTATTTTCAATAAATTCCAACTCAAAACTAAACCCACTAGTATAACTTCGAAATAAAGTATACTAGGCCCAAATAAAATATACAACCATAATATAATATAATATAAATAACTTTACACAATAGAACTTATACTAGTTCGCAAACTCTGGACCAACCACCTTCCAAAAGCTTCTTCTTTGTTTCCTTGAATTACGCAGCTAAACAACGCAAGTTAACCCTCACTGGAGCTTAAATTTGAAAACAGGCAAGTATGAGCGAAAGAAATGCTCAGCAAGATCATTTTAACAAATATAGCGTCATTTTGATATAAAACTGACATCTGCATTATAGCAGAACATTTAAAATTATAATTGCCGAATCATAAAATTTTAGTTGAGGAATCCCAAAATTGATTCCTTAATTATTCAAAACCATTTTGATATTTTTGAGCGAAATGCTTCAGCAATACTTTGAATCTTGACGAGAATCAAACTCGTAAAATAGTGTTTATGAAAATATCATAAATAATAATAACAAGAAACAATAATTATGGATTGAATCATAAACTTTACTCAAAACCGAACTCTTGAAATTAATACTTATTTTGCTGTCATATCAAATTAGATATCAATACGAACTTTGATGCTCACAACACCCATACTGAAGTCAACATCAATCATCTATACTAATACCACCTTTGATATTTAACAACAACGTAAGTATCAGCATAAATCAGAAACTGAATCAAACTGCATTTTACCATTATTCCAAAACAGAAACAGTTGATAAATCATTTTTCTATGATTATCAAAGCAATAAAGGAATTTAGATAACAATTTAGATTGGAACCAATTATATTTCATGTTATTTCCGATGATCAGTCGCGAAACAATACCGGTCGCAGTTATACCATAAGTATAGGTACTACCCGTATCCCGAAGAAATACGGTACCTATAGGGCGCCAGAAAATGCATAACTAGCCTTGAAAGATATTACAGCTGGACCGATATCTCGATCACCTACGCTGTAACCAATAACCAGTAACCAGTAACCATTCCAATCTTAAAAACCTTTTTATTGAAAAAGGAGCCAAATCCTTCGACATCCTAAATAATTTTTATTACCCCATTCACTTGGGCAGGAATACACGCAATAAAATCATCTTTCTCAAAATCCAAAACATTTAAAATTCCAGTAATTTGATAAGTAAAATCACTTAGCTATTCTAAACATAGAATAGCAGAAGAATACTTGCATAAACAGTATCATTTAATTCAGCGATATGTAAAACATTTATCTATAACGAACTGAATAGGGAAAACAATACTTGCATGAAAAGATTTAAAATAAATATCACTTGAATAATAAGTGATGATAGGGATACTTGCATAATATGATTCGAAATAATTGTCACTTGAACGATAAGTGAAGTCAGGGGTACTTGCCTTTGGGTTTTAGCAGTTAGTCACACTCGCAATGGCGCATCTATTATGACATTCTGTCTTAAAACATCTCAGTCTTGCTTTTCAACATTTTGCTGATATGCTGCTCTTGCGATTGCTAGAAGCCAGATACCCAATACCATTTCATCTCATTCTTTATCCAACGTCTTGTCCTGATCAACTCGAATGATCTGCATCTATGATCAAAAGATATACCTTTAATCGTCTAAACGATAATTACTCGACGAACTGCGCGTCAAAATCCTATCGTCTACCCATACGATAGCCTACACTTAAATATAACAGACAAACACAGGACTCTTGATCCACATATGCACATAATTCACATAACACGTAAACACATAACTCACGTATCATATAATCATATAACACACGCCTCGGTTCGTCAAAAGGTTCGACTTGGTACGTTTAAAACTGATATCTGGTCAAAAATATGATTTATCGATCAATAACTGACTCAGAATGACTTGTACAACAAGCGACCTTTAGAAACAAAAGGATTTGGGTCTCGAAAGTATTTTTAATGAAAGCAGAATATTTTTCTGAGTCTAGAGGCTTTTGTTTTTGTTTCGTATTAAACGGACGAACGGTTGATTTATTATGAATTTTTGAACATTTTTCAGAATTAAAAACGGTCTCTGACTCATTTAATAATTAAATAATAGGGCTCGAACACCCGAAAATAATTTTATAAAAATTATTGAGCCTGGAAAATAATCTAAAATAATATTTTAAAGCTCGAAACTATTTTTCAGAATTTTTAAATCAAAAATAATTAATTAATTAATTAATTAATTAATTAAAATTAATTAATAACTAATTAAATTAATTAATCAATTAATATTTAAATTAATTGACTAATTAAATAATTAATCATCAACTAAAATTAATTAACTAAATAATTGGGATTTATTTTTAAATTTAAAAAATAATTTTCAGAATTAAAATAATGATTTTTAAAATTAAAATGCATTTTCAGAAATTAAAACAGAATTTTTCTGATTTATTTTAAAACAAAATTCCAGAAAAAAAATTCAGGAAAGGGAATTGGGGAAAAATGGATCGAAGCCGGGTTTGAGGACGGGTCACAACCGGGTCGACGAAGAACAACCGACCCGCCGGACTCCCCCCCCCCAGAATCCGGCGAACCACCGCTTTTCCGGCGAGGTCCGATCTGGCCAAAATCTACTGCTTTGCCCCGTTTTTTTCATAGGCTTCGTTCAATAACATCACAGCAACACAGACCTGGGATCAATCATAAGAGATGAGCATGAAGTCGTCTCCTCCGGCCAGAACCTCCATTAAAGTCGATGAGCTTAAGCTCAAAATCCGGCGAAACTCTATTTTCCAGAATACTTAACCAATTTCAAGAATATATATGCCAAATCGAAGCTGGGAATTAGCACAATTCAGTCATATAATTATAATTACCAACAAATCAACACATAAACTGAAAAAAAATCGAATTAAAAATGAAAACACAAAAAAAACAAAAACTCGTTTTGATCCATTTAATAATCGTTTGATGCAAGTAAATATATGAATCGATTGCAAATCATACCAGGAAGCTATTCCCATCATCCAAATCTATCAATAACCCTTGAATCAAAATCCCCTAATTCGAACCCAAACCCTAGAAAATCGACTTTATAAATTACCCATCCTTGGTTGATTTTGATGATGAAATCAAAAAGAGGATGTTGAGGGCTTCAAAACGGATATTTATACTTGTGATTTGGTGTTCAATATCACATTCAAAATTGGGTTGATTTTCAGAACTTTTCAAGAACACCAAGAACAGCTTTTAAAAAAATTTCAGAAAAATCAAACTTCAATTACTACATGATATTGAACTCTATTTTTGAAGTATAATATACCAAATTGACCAGAAAAATATTATCTACACAATGGAAGCATCAAATCACATCAACAACATCAAGAACAAATTTTCATAATTTAATTATCAAATAATTCGAATATAAATAAATAAATAAGAAAATTACCTTGATTTCTGGGCAAAAACTGATGATTGATTCAGAAAGAAGATTTCGAGAGCTTCGTTTTGATATGCTGCACGCCCGAATTAGAGTTCGATAACGCCTTCGTTCGTACGATTGATTTTCAGGAACGTATCGGTTTCTAGGGTTTTTCTCTGTATTTACAGTATTTTTACTGGTTGTAAATGAATAAACAAAATAAATGAAATAAGAAATAGGTTATTTATATTTATGGAATATTGGTTCTTTCTGGATCGTTTTGGATCGTTAAATTAGTTGCTTAGCCGCTAAGTAACCACAAAATGATCCAAAAATAGATTACTTAGCCGCTAAGTAACTATAAAAATGATACAATTCAATACCAGAATTGGATAATTATCAAAACCGAGCTTTTCATAAAACACCATATACGAAAATAATATAAAAATACCCGGTCTCTCGAGAATACGGGTTTTGTTGATTTACTGAAATAACTATCGTATCGAAAATTTTACGTCAGGCCGTGCACAGGTCAAACCGTAATTCAGATCGAAAAAGTCAAAACACGGAAAATGTCCGGAATTACCAGATTAAGTTAGAAAGGAGTTTTCGGAAGAGTTTCGGGTTGTAAAAACATAAATACGGTTGAAGTTGGACGATTCCCGGCTTTATAAAATAATTTTAGTAATTACTCAGAAAATAATTAATAAATCATAATTCATTATAAAATCATATAACACTCCAAAAATTACCAGAAAAATATCACAATTATCTATATTTTATTTTGGACATATAAAAATTCAAATACTCAAATAATATCACATATAAACACCCAAACATCAACTCCAATTACCAGATAATTCACAAAAATTCACATAAAATCACATAAACAATTCCAAATAATAATAATAATAATATTTGAAATTATGGGATATTACACTTAGTATAAACAATCTCAAATTGTTATCCGTCTTAGCATTGAATAATATCCATACATTGTTGCTTAAGTGCATAATTATAAAGTTAACCTAAACTAGTCCATGTGGGAACGAATCTTATTTATATCTATGCTACTTGCGAACGCGTATACTTGCGTGTAATTTTAGCGCGTGTTTAGCAACTAACAAGTTTTTGGCGCCGCTACCGGGGACTCGGTGTTAATTTTTAGTTTATGTGTTTTCCATCAGTGGTCGTTAAAGTTCATTGACTCGGACATTGTTACTTATCTGTTTCCTTTCTTATTTCAGGTACTCTAGCGAGGGTGTATGCATACGCGTTCATGGTCTCGTAAGAGAACTCTGGCTAAAGCCGAGGAAGAAGTTGTGGTGGTTCGAAGGGAAGATTTTGAAGAAGAAAAGAAGGTAGAAGAAAAAGAGAAAGTCGAGGAACCAGTTTTATTAGTGATGGGAGATCAAGCAGAAAATCCTAAGGCGTTGATGGACTATTCTCAGCCTAAGATCAATGACATTCAGTCAAGCATCATCAGGCCAGCCATCAGGGCTATGTTAGGGCGGAAAACATGCGCTAATAATACACGCAAGTATACGCGTTCGCAAGTAATATAGAATACTTTCTAGTTCGTTCCCACAGAGACTCAGACTAATTATGTTCAATAACACTTACTCACCAATGTATAATTACTTCTCAATGTCAAGACAATAACACTTAGATTTGATTAACTAATTATTAACTATAATTAACTATGAGAATTAAGCAATTAATTGACACTTGAATTAACAATATTAAACACACATGAGATCACAACTTCATTAGTACTTCCTTCAATAGTTATTGTTATTACCCGTAGCATGTAACGGTGATGACATTAATCGAACAACATGAAACTAATAAAAGACAACTTTCATTGTACTAATACCATTCTACCAAGCATCCACAATTAAGACAGAAGTTGAATAGGCATCAATTATGTTGAGACCCTATATTACTACAGAATTTGACAACATAACGATTTAAGCACAAGTTATTCCTTATGATTATACAGGGCAAGTAAAACGGTTAGAGTTACCCACTAATCATACATACACATACATGAACCTATGCTAGCATGGCAAGTTCTAAACCTCAAGATCCACTGTCGCTTCACAAGAGATTAACACCCTATTTTATATGTTCGCGACGCACATAAGACGAATAAGCACAACCAAATACTAGATATCATACAGTCATCACACACTAAGGTATTAAACAACTAACTAAAGAATTCCATAGTAAATCCGTTACGACCCCATGATCACGATTAGCCCATGATAGAACTCATCGTCACCATGGGTTCATATGAAAACATGATAATAACACACGAGAATAACTAAATAAATTACTTATATTAAACCAGAGTACGTCACAAGAGTAAATAGGTTCAAAATAAAGAAAACTAGCATCCATTATTACAAAAAAATAAAGAATCACAAGAAACTATGCTTCCTCTTCGTTGCGATGTGCTAAAACGGTCTTCTTCCTTATCTCCTCGCTCCTTGATTGATACTACGATTCAACACCACGTGAAACGTCTCTGAAAACTACTTATATAGGAGTCCCACAAAACTCAGCTATCTCAGAAGTTGGAAGCTCGACAGAATTAGGAGTCTAAAAATAATTATTTTAATTTACGTCCCTGAGCGGCCGCTCGGCAATCTTGAGCGGGCGCTCAGCTTCCTGAGCGGTCGCTCAGCAGAGCTGAGCGGGCACTCAGACCCCTTCTGGAAAATACTCTGTTTTTGCTCCCGTTCTTTGCTGCATTCTGCTCCTAACTTCCCACTCGCAATGCCAAACACATGCCAAGGCTTATTCTTGATAAAATCTCTCCACAAATGCAAGTAATACCCTGAAATGCACAAACACTAGAAAAACACATCAAATACACAAAATACTTGATTTCAAGACATCAATTCAAGCTATTATAAGACGTTCTAAGTGGTATAAAATGCCACTTATCAGGCTAACACTTTTGAGATCAAGTCAAGCATAATTCAGATGATACAAAATTCAGTTCAGTTTGGGAGTTCTTCTACTGAAGACCCCAACATGCATATCAGGGATTTCATCGAGATCTGCGACACTTTCAAGTTCAATGATGTGACTGAACATGCTATCAAGCTGCGACTCTTCCCATTCTCTCTGAGGGATAAAGCTAAGTGCTGGTTATATTCTCTACTAGCTGGGTCTATCACCACTTGGGAAGATCTTGCTCAAAAGTTTCTCACTAAATTCTTCCCTATGGCGAACACTGCTGCAATCAGAAATGCTCTTACTCAGTTTGCTCAGCAAATTGGAGAATCTCTGTGTGAGGCTTGGGATCGATATAAGGAGATGCTAAGGAAATGCCCACACCATGGCATGCCTGATTGGATGATTATAAACTATTTCTACAAAGGATTGGGTGCTACTTCTAGCCCCATGCTCGATGCAGCATCAGAAGGAGCCTTATGGGATCAGAGCTATGATGAAGCTTATGAATTGATCGAACTGATGGCTGCTAATGAATACCAGAATCCTTATCAGAGACTGACTAAGGGAAAAGTATCCGGAATTCTGGAGTTGGATGCAGCAACTGCTATAGCTGCCCAACTTAAGGTTTTGACGATGAAGGTGGACACTTTGACTAATTATGGAGTTAATCAAATTGCTAGTGTCTGCGAGCTTTGTGTTGGTGCTCATGAGACTGATCAGTGCGCAATTTCTAGTGAATCAGCCCAGTTCGTGAGCAACTTTCAGCGTTCGCAACAACCTGTGCCAGCCATTATTATCCCAACAACCGCAATCATCCTAATTTCAGTTGGAGCAATTCTCAGAATGCGGTTCAATAGCCTTATCAGCAGTATTCAGCTAAGCAGTACAACCCTTCTGGTTTTCAGTAACCGCAATATGCACCAAGACAGCAACTTCAGCTGCAACAAGCTAATGAAAAATCTGAATTAGAGGAGTTGAAGCTTATGTGCAAGAGTCAATTTATTTCCATCAAGACCTTGGAAAATAAAATTGGGAAAATTGCCAAGGCCGTGCTAAATGTTCAGCCTGGTACACTACCTAGTGACACTGAAGTGCCAGGAAAGAGGGAAGTTAAGGAGCAGGTAAAGGCAATCACTTTGAGGTCTGGAAAGGTTGTGAATCCCGAACAAACTCAATTGTCGACCAAAGAAGTTGGGGCTGAGAAAGAAGTAGAGTAGCAGGAAGTAGAAGTGGAACCAAGGAAGACTACAGTTGAGCACACTCCTCCTGAGGGTAATACATGGGAGAAACAGATCTATCCTCCACCGCCTTTTTCTAAGCGGCTGTAAAAGAAAAAGCTGGACAAGCAATTTGAGAAGTTTCTGGAGGTGTTCAAGAAACTTCATATCAATATACCTTTCGCTGAGGCTCTTGAGCAGATACCTATTTATGTAAAGTTTATAAAAGGTATTCTCTCTCAGAAAGTGAAGCTAGATGATTTAGAGACTGTCGCTCTCACGGAGGAATGCAGTGCTGTGCTGCAACAGAAGTTGCCTCCAAAGCTTAAAGATCCAGGAAGCTTCACTATTCCGTGTACTATTGGAAAAGTGTCTTTTGACAGATGCTTATGTGACTTGGGTGCTAGCATCAATCTAATGCCTTTGTCAATCTTCAAGCAGTTGGACTTACCTGATCCAAAACTGACTTATATGACTTTGCAGTTGGCCGACCGTTCTATTACATATCCGCGAGGTATTGTGGATGATGTCTTGGTCAAGGTTGATAAACTCATCTTCCCTGCTGATTTCGTAATTCTTGATTTCGAGGAGGATAAGAAGATTCCCATAATCTTGGAAAGACCTTTCTTGGCGACTGGCCGAACCTTGATAGATGTGCAGAAGGGTGAGCTTACAATGCGAGTGCTGGATCAGGATGTAACTTTTAATGTGTTCAATACTATGAAATTTCCTACAAAAAATGAGGAGTATTTAAAGGTGGAGTTGGTCGATTCTGCGGTGACTTCGGAATTTGATCAATTGTTGAGGTTTGATGCCTTAGAAAAGGCCTTATTGGGGAATTCAAATAGTGAAGATGACGAAGGTGAAGAGCAATTGCAATATTTGAATGTTTCTCCCTTGAAGAGGAAGATTGATATGCCTTCTGAATCTCTTGGAATGGAGGAATTGAACAAAGCTCCTAAATGCCTCAAGCCATCTATTGAAGAAGCTCATACTCTTGAGCTTAAGCCTTTACCTGAACATTTGAGGTATGCTTTTTTAGGTGATGCATCTACTCTGCCTGTGATTATTGTATTTGACCTTTTAGGTAGTGATGAGGAAAAGCTTTTGAGAATTCTAAGAGAGTTCAAATCGGCAATTGGTTGGACTATAGCAGATATCAAGGGAATCATCCCTTCTTATTGTATGTATAAAATTCTGCTAGAGGAAGGTAGCAAGCCTACGGTCGAGCAGCAAAGAAGATTTAATCCAATCATGAAGGAAGTAGTGAAGAAGGAAATTCTTAAGTGGCTAGATACAGGGATCATCTATCCTATTTCTGATAGTTCATGGATAAGCCCAGTTCAATGTGTCCCAAAGAAAGGTGGAATTATTGTGGTAGAAAATGAGAAGAATGAGCTTATTCCTACACGAACAGTCATGAGGTGGAGAGTTTGTATGGACTACAGAAAGTTGAACAAGGCCACTAGAAAAGATCACTTTCCTTTGCCCTTCATTGACCAGATGCTTGACATATTGGCTGGTCATGAGTACTACTATCTTCTGGATGGCTATTCGGGTTACAATCAGATTTGTATCACTCCAGAAGATCAGGAGAAAACTACCTTCACTTGTCCATTTGGTACTTTCGCCTTCAGATGAGTTTCTTTTGGTCTGTGTGGTGCACGAGCCATATTTCAGATATGTATGATGGCCATCTTTTCTGATATGATTGGCCAGAATGTGGAGGTGTTCATGGACGACTTCTCTATATTTGGCGATTATTTTGATGAATGCTTGCAGAATCTTGGACACGTTCTTAAGAGGTGTGTTGAGACCAATCTGGTCCTCAATTGGGAGAAATATCACTTTATGGTGCGATAGGGCATTATTCTTGGGCACAAGGTTTCTAGTAAGGGTCTGGAGGTGGACAAAGCCAAGGTGGGGGTCATTGAAAATCTTCCTCCACCAAATTCTGTTAAGGGAATTCACAGTTTTCTTGGTCATGCGGGTTTCTATAGGCGTTTTATCAAAGACTTCTCTAAGATTTCAAAACCATTGTGCAGTTTGCTAGAGAAAGATGTCCCTTTCAAGTTTGATGACGAGTGCCTTACCGCTTTTGTGATATTAAAGAAGAGTTTAATCATGGCACATGTCATAACTGCACCTGATTGGAATGAACCTTTTGAGATGATGTGCGATGCAAGTGACTATGCAGTTGGAGCAGTTCTTGGGCAGAGAAAGAACAACATATTTCATGTGGTCTACTACACTAGCAAGACCATAAATGGTGCTCAACTGAATTATACTACTACGGAGAAAGAACTTTTGGCTATAGTTTATAGTTTTGAGAAATTTCGATCTTATCTACTCGGGACTAAAGTGACAGTTTTCACTGATCATGCAGCAATTCGTTATCTCGTCTCAAAGAAGGACTCGAAGCCTAGATTGATTCAATGGGTTCTTTTGCTTCAAGAATTTAAACTAGAGATCAAGGATAAAAAGGGGACTGAAAATCAAGTCGTTGATCATCTCTCGCATTTAGAGAACCCTAATGCTACTTCATTGGATAAGACATTGATAAATGAGTCTTTTCCCGATGAGCAGCTGTTTGGAGTACAAGAAGAAGAACCGTGGTTTGCAGATATTATGAACTAACTTGTGAGTAACATCATGCCTCCCGACTTATCATACACTCAAAGGAAGAAGTTTCTGCATGAAGCGAAGTGCTATATGTGGGATGAGCCATTTTTTTTCGTCATGAAGCTGGCCAAATCATTAGGATATGTATTCCTTACAGCAAAATGGGGGGGGGATCTTGTGAGATTGCTACTCAACGGCTTATGGAGGACACTATGGTGGAGAAAAGACAGCAGCTCGTATTCTTCAAGAAGGTTTTTTTTTGCCGACATTGTTTAAAGATTCTCACCAGTTTGTTTTTAAATGTGATCGATGTCAACGTGTGGGTAATATGTCTAAGAGGGATGAGATGCCTCTTAATGTACTTCTCGGGGTTGAGGTCTTCGATGTCTGGGGAATTGACTTCATGGGGCCATTTGTCTCATCTTGTAACAATCAGTACATCTTGTTGGCGGTTTATTATGTGTCAAAATGGGTTGAAGTTAAGGCGTTGCCAACGAACGATGCGAAAGTGGTGCTTAATTTTCTTCACAAGAAGATATTCACAAGGTTTGGAACTCCAAGAGTCATAATTAGTGATGAGGCGTCACATTTTTACAATCATAAGTTTACTGCTATGATACAAAGGTATAATATGAATCATCACATTGCTGCGGCTTGTCGTCCTCAGATAAATGGTCAAACTGAGGTGTCTGACAGAGAGATCAAGCGTATTTTAGAGAAATTTATGTGTCCATCGAGGAAAGATTGGTCTTTGAAGCTTGATGAAGTTGTTTGGGCGTATAGAACAACATACAAGACACCATTGGGAATGTCGCCATTTCAGTTGGTTTATGGTAAGGGGTGTCATTTACCTTTGGAGCTCAAGCATAAGGCATATTGGGCTTTGAAGAAATTGAATCTTGACTTGGATGCGGCTGGAAGGAAGATGATGCATCAATTGAATGAACTAGACGAGTTTCGACTTCAACCTTATGAGAACAACAAAATGTACAAGGAGAAAGTCAAAAGATGGCACGATAGGGGTCTAGTGCTCAAATCATTTGTGTCGGGGCAATAAGTTCTTTTGTTCAAATCTTGTCTCCGTCTTTTTTATGGAAAGTTGAAGTAAGGTGGTCAGGGCCTTTCATAATCAAAACTGTGTTTTCGCATGGAGCTGTGAAAATTTTTGAAAGTGATACGGACCAGGCATTCAAGGTTAATAGTTAGAGGTTGAAGCATTACTATGGTGACACGTCAAACCGCGAGGTAGTTAGTGCCAATTTATTGTCCATTTGAGTTCAAGGTTCTACGTCGAGCTAGACGTAAAAGAAGCGCTTCTTGGGAGGCAACCCAAGTTTGTTGTACATTAGTAGATAGAGGAAGCAAGAAGGAGGAGAAAAATACAAATAAATCAGAAAAAGAAAAATATTCAGGGTCAACTTCAGTAGCCAAGCGCGCCCGCGCTGATTATAACGCGCGCCCGCGCCGGTTTTCCAGAAGGTGAGCGCGCCCGCGCCGGGGTCCTGACTTAGAAAAAATAAAAACAGCAGTTTGAAGAGTAAAAAACGGGATTTTTGCCACAAAATCAATTTCAAACCGAATTTTACTCTTCCACATCCCAAATTTCCCTCTCCAAATCAAACCCATTATTCACACGATTCCCATAATCAATTCCCAATTCTATTTCATATCTAATTCTCATCTGCCCACTTATAAATACATACACTTATACACAAACTTCTCCACCACTTCACAAATTCTCAAACACAAATCTCTCTCAAAGACTTAGTTTTTATTCTCTCTTATTCAATTCCAATGGCACCCAAAAGACAAAGAACGCAAGTAAGCAGCAGCACCACCGATTCTTCATCTGCGGGTGGTGTGAGGCCAAGGTTTTCTACTCCTCAGAATGAAGAGGAGTACACGAGGCTTCTCTCGAAGCCTATTGCAAAGGAGCGAGGTTTTCTGCCATCAGGAAAGGATGGTAAGTTGTTGGAGATGATTCTTGAGATGGGATGGGTTCCTTTTTGTGAGGCTCCCGCTGCTGTGCCCATGAGTGTTGTGCAGGAGTTTTATGCTAACGCGAAGGTGGAGAAGAATGGCTTCACGGTGGTTAGAGGGATATTTGTAGAGTACAGTGTTGATGCCATTAGGAGGGTGATTGAGCAGCCCTCCAGGAAGCCCGGTCAGGACACTTGGAACGATAAGACTCCCGAGGACTTCAACTTGGATCTGATCGTTGTGACTCTGTGTGTGCTTGAGACTCACTGGAAGTTCAAGAGGGGTGTTATTCCCTAAAAATACAACAAGAATTACAGAAGGGGGATTGAATGTAATTCTGGCTACTTTTTCAAGATATTAAAATAGTTCTAACTCGATAAATATATAAGTGTTTGATTTGCAGAGTGCGGAATAATAGAGTTATATGAATCAAAACACAAAGTAATAAAAACACAAGCTTTTAAAACTTTCTGGTGGATTTGAAAGTATCCACTATATATATATATATCAAATGAGAACTCTATGAAGCATGAATAGCTCACAGCTGCTTACAAATAGAACAAACAAACTACATAGAAATTCTTGACAAGTCAGCTTTTTCTATCTCTCTTACAAATGTGTTTGCTTAGTTCTTTGTTCTACTAGATACACTTGGTTTATATATCACCAAGTTTACATGACAATAAGACAAGATAATAAAATAAAACATATCTAGTCTAACTTCATGCTACTTCACTACTCTATTCCAGCATCTTTGAATATCTTCATAATAGCATGGAAATGGTAATTATTCTTTGTTCTCAAATTCCTACTTATCAGGCTGCCACATTCCTTTTCCAAACACCCAACGCATGTGACTGTATTATCACTGTCAACAGATATTTGAATTTGATCATTCGTTGGGTACATGCTTGTCATCCGTCAGGTAGCTTTGTTGATCATCCGTCGGGTAGTTGATCATCCGTCGGGTAGCTATTTGTTACTTTTTTCACTTATACAGAATTACAAGACATCTCATATTTACAATTAATCAACCTATTCTGCATATCTACTAGTAGTCAACATGACTCATATGCTCCTACAGAATCTACACAAAGTTGTTTGTAAAAATGTGCTATTGTACTTATTTGTTACATAAGCTACTCACTCGGTGGATATCAAATTGTCATCCGTCAGTACTATATTAAATCATCCGCCGGGACTATATTTGATCATCCGTCGAGTGCTACAAAATACACTAAGTTAAATCTACTTAGGTGTTTTGTTTAATTTATCATCAAGTTCACAATATATTCCTAACAATCTCCCCCAATTTATGTCTACTGGAATTGTAGCCATAGATTAAGAAAAACTTGATGATAACAAAACACCCTAATGATACAGATTGAAAAGTAGTAGATAAAACTGATAAGTGCTGCAATATTTAATGAAAATTGAACAAAGCAAAATGTACAAAGAAGTTGCTCACAATCATTATCAAGGTGCTCCTCTAGGCTGAGCAGATAAGTCTATTTCCTTGATTGTATGGGTTTCTTCCCAAGCCTCGTGTTGTTCTCTTCTATCTGATTTTGGAGTTGTCTGTGGAATTTAAGTTCATTAGCTTCTGAGAGATCTAGCATTTCTTGTATTTTCAATAGAGTCTCATTGCTAGAGATACTCAACTGGTCCTCCAATCTGAAGAATCTTCTTACTCCCTTTTCATCCCGGAATTCCATCAGCCAATAAGGCCTCAAATGTACTATATTTCATGTGAAGGGAATATATAGAGGTTTTGGTAGTGCATCTTTAGCTTTATTACACCTCAGATCCTCAATCTTCTTTAGAACTAATCTCCTTGCAGTCACATTATATCCAAAGTTCTTTTTAAAATATGAGTAGACCTTTATTAGAACAGATTGGTTTTCTAGAAGAATCCCGTGAAGTGGCCATATTATCTCTTCCCCCTCTTATATTTAAACACCAGCCTTTTAGGAAGATGTCTGTGAGCATCAATTCCTCTTACTTCTTTCAATTCATCTAAGTAGAGGTTTATGTCAGAGAACTCCTTGATGTCACAGATGTATAAAAAATCTCCCTTGTTGACTGTAGGTTGAGATTTGGTTAGGGTCTTGGATCTGAGAGTCACAGGCTTCACTTTCATGCTTGCTCTAGTCTTTGTCATCTTTGGCTTGTAGAATATTGGAAAGTTAATTTCAGGAATTGGTAAACTATCCCAGTTTACTGGCTCATCCTTTGGAATTATGGGCTCACCTTGAATATTCCTTGTTGGATCCACCACCTTGAATTCTTCAAATACCATTAAGGGTTTTGATGTCTGAGTTGAAGTTGTAGACTTTTTGGGAATGTAGTCTTCTATTTCCTCATCACTGAAGTCCAATTTTCTTTTGGAGTGGAGCTTGTATCTGAATCTTCTTTTCTGTTATGGTTCATCTTGCACTTTTTGATCTTGAGGTTCAGCAATCACAGATGGTTGTGCAGAAATCTCAGTTGTGGTCTTTACAGCTTGAAGTTTGGCCAAGATAGCAGCTTGCTTCTTCTTTTGTTTGAGCTTCTTAGCATCTAGAATATCATGCTTCTTTTCTTGCCTGATTATTTCTTTCTCTTCCTTTTTAGCTTCCACAAACATAGGGTGTCCAGCCACCACACAAATTTCCCTACCATTTCTGTAAATCTTGGCTAATCTTCTTTTAAGTCCTGAATCAGCTGGATCTTTGTAAAATGCAATTGACCTAGCCAACAGCTTCTTCTCATATGGCCTAGGTGTCTTATACACAATGTCCATAGGATTTTTGTCTGAAAACTTTGAGTAGTTTCTTTTAGGCTTCATGATAAGATTTGTTTTTGGAGATTTGATGCAAGATGTTTGACCCTTTTCCAGATAATTCAAACTCATTTCATTCGCATAGATTTGCTTGACTTGAGAGTGATGATTAAAGACTTTGTATGGTTTCTGAATTGGTCCAAATTTCTGTTGAATTTCTGCATCTATTTTCCTCTATTTCTCTTTTAATTCCTTTTCAGCTGCTGCTATATCAATCTTCAGTAGTTTGTCATTTGTTTCCAGTTTTGCTGCTGCCAGATTTATAATGTCAATGTTGTCCATGGTTGGTGGCTTTGTGAAAGCAATTGTTGGCACAATTACTTTGCTGACTTGGATGTTGAGCTGTTTCTCCCCCTCACTAGATAAGCCTTTCTCCCCCTTTTTGTTAGCATCAAGTTGGAGAGTGGAAGGGAGTTTAGCAGCCACCAACCGTTGGAGCAGAGCAGTCTGAGTTTCTTGATTAGCAAGTATCTTGGCCATTGACTTCTCCATATCAGATAATCTAGAGTCCATGGCCTCAACCTTTCTATTTAGATCAGCCTCCTTCCTTAGCTTCTGAGCTATCTTAGTCATGGTGGTTCCAGGAAGTTTAGCATCCAACCTTGCTATGAAATCCTGTTTTACTTCAGAGACTTCCTGCTTAATTTCATCCACACTTTGACTGTGTTGGAGAGCTTGATATACAGCTGGAGTGCTTCAAGATGTGCTGTAAGTAGCCTCTTTGTGCTGACATTTATAGATGCTTGAATGGTTGTTTGAGTGTCATTAATCAGCTTGAATAGTGTAAATTGGAGATGTGAGTAGGAACATTCTTTTGTTAGCATCCATGCAGGAACATCTGCATCTCCCCATGTGCTTATGTTGTCTTCCTCATCATCCCCACCAGCATCCCTAAATGAGTTTTCAGCTATTTCAAAATCACTGCCAATAGTTGAAGGCATAGCAGTAATTGCATCATTTGCTCTTTGCATGGATTGAGTGGTATGCTCCAACTTAAGTATTCTTTCAGCCTCCTCATTGCCCTGTACAACTAGTGTTTGATAAGCTGTAATAGGATAAGTAAATGTATCAGCATCTAGGGAAATAGAATTTATGATAGCTTGATATTATTGTTGAAATAGTCTTTTCCTTTCTGCATCATTGACATTCATTGAATCACTTGCAATGGTGTCCATCCTTATCTCTCCATTACCTGCATTTATCTTATGATCTCTCTGTTTTTGCATCAAGGGCTCCCCTTGGCTTCCCACCCTCACACCCTCACCTTCACCATCTAAGGTGAGACTCCTCTCACTTACTTTTGCCAGTCCTGAAGAAATGGACTGCATTTGTTCACTCATATTCTCTCCTTTTTTCTGGGAGCAACCCAGCCTCTCACTCAGTTCACTCCCTTCCCTCAGTCCTAAGAGTGATTGCACTACCACTAAGTCTTCTGTACTTGTGAGAATTGAAGAAATTTGAAGTTGTGCAGAGACTCCTGATGGATGATGAATATCCATCGGGACAGTAGTATGGCTATCCGACGGATGACTGCTGTTAGGCTTATCCGTCGGGATACAATCAGTACTCGACGGATGATGAATATCCATCGGGATAGAAGAAATAAATGAGTTTGGAGTGGAGACTATTGTAGACTCTATGCAGATTGATGAAAATTTAGGCACAGATGTCTCAACAAACTCAGAAAGAAATGGCAAGTGAGCCAACAAATCATCTAAAAGATGATGCTCACTTGCTTTTATTTTTAGCTTCTCCAAAAGAGTTAAAGATGGAGAATTTGGAAGTGATGAATTGATCATGTCAACATCCAGTGAGTGTGTGGGTGAATTTGGTGTTTCAGGTGCTTCAATTGTTAAGAATTTTGGTTGTGACTCCATATTTATTGGAGTCACATCAATCTGATTTTGAGAAGGTGCAGTGACTGGGTCTTTAGCTCCAGTTTGCACTGTGTGTGTTCCCTGTGCATCCCTAAGGGTTTTAGATCTTTTCTTTCTTGCATAAGTTTGTGGTGAACTTGTATCCCTAGCCCTCTTGATCTGTGCTCCTGGTTGGGAGCTTGTTTCAATAGTAACATCCTTTTGGGAGGATGAAACTAGAATTGAGCTTATTTCCTTATTAAAAACCACAGTTTGTTGGGAAACTATGGTGTGTCTAGGCTTGGGTACACTCATCTCACCAGCCTTGTCTTCGGGGTTTCTTTGATTTTCACCCTGTCCCTCACCTTGATCACTCACCTTCACACTCCCCTATTTGTGTTCAATAGATTTTGAAACTGATTTCTTTTGAAAGAAACCGGAGTGGGCTTTCTTAGTTTTGGGTTTAGAAATTGTTGGTTTAGTAGCTTGGGTAGGCATCTGCTGGGTCAGTGACACAGATGCCATAGCTACACTAGAAGACAAAGAAATGTGTGAGGTTGGAAGAGTGGATACAGTAGAGTTTACCTCACTTACCTGAGGGCCCTCCATGACTGGAAAATAGAAGAGGGGCACCTCTTTGTGGTGATTAGCTCAATATAGATCTGCAATAATCCTCCTTTCTTGAACCCAACAATTTAGCTTGTTGGTTGGGTTCTCAACAACAATGTTCTCAATAAGATGGTTAACAAACATCATAAATAATCTAGCATAATAGACATTTTTACCTCTCTTATTAAGCTCTCCTAACTTATAACCTAACCCAAACAAGACCAAGTCACTAAAATTAAAGTACTTATCAGTATCTAGCATGTAAAGCATGTTCAACATGTAAATGTTAACAGAGTCAAAATGAAAGGCATATGTCATAGCCTACTCGTTTATTCGAGTATTTAACTCAACTCAAATAAGAATGTAATAAGTAAATAGTGGATCAATCATCAGAGAGATCTCACAAAGTAACATCTATCAAAGAATAAAGAAACATTGTTCATCTGCAGACTTGAAGATTCACTGGAAGAAGTTCAAGAATTTGATCATGCCTCAGTGATATAAATCAAGATCGTGGATTTAATCAAGTGACAGAGATCTCGTCAAGGTATCATTTATTACGAGGATTCAATCAGAACAACAAAGTCAAGACATGAAGAAACGTCACGAAAGTTAGTCACTCATGAACCAGACAGTACATCGAGTGTCAGCATTGAAGTGACGGAATTGATTCATAAGTCTCAGTGACTTTCAGAAGATTGTCAGAAGAATGGTTGCTGCTCAGGGTTAGTATTAATTCTCCATTAATTAATTAAGTCATATAATTTAATTAAGAAAATAAATTATATCTGCAAGGATTAATTTATTAATTAATTGAATTAAATTGATTAATTAATTTAGAATTAATATTAAGGAATTACAGAATTTTAATTGGTTTAAAATCTATTTAAATTGAAACAAAGCAAACTGATTGTATTAGTATGACAATCGGTATGACAATCAATAGTCATACCGAAAGTCATGCTAATTCATTTAATTGTCTTGTTAGAATTTTTATTAGATTAAAAATCTGTTATTAATCTTTGCAAGACAATCTGAATTGTACTTATGTAACAATCGGTATGACAATCAATTGTCATACCGAAAGTCATGCTGGTTCAAAGGATTGTCATTGCAGTTCATTTGCATTCGGCTGTTTACTTAAAAAGAAACAAAAGAAGCAGAAGACAAGATCATCCAAAAACTCAGCAAAAACAGAACATACAGAAGAACAAAAGAGAAAAAGAAGCAGAAAAATATTACATCTATTCTGCAACTTCAAGATCAATTTCTAGATTGTAAAGTTATATCCAATCAACTAGAAATACTTATCTTGTTCTTGTGTATCAATCTAGCGGATTAAAATCCCTAGAACTTAATCTCAAATCGCTTTTAGCATTTGATCTTTTAATTACAAAAATAGAAAAAGTTCATGTCGAATTTATTTTAAATTTGTAATAATTGATTTGAGATTAATCCCTTGTAACCGATACCGTAGTTGTAACACCTTTCAAGTTTAATAAAAGTTTTATTTAACTTGAATTTTGTTTCACAATTTTATTCCGCATTTTATTCGACTAAACGGTATTGTTTGCATTCAACCCCCCCTTCTACAAACAAATTGGGACCTAACAATTGGTATCAGAGCCTTCTGATTAACGTACAAATCTAGATCCTAGACTTTTGTGTTTCTTTCACTTCTTGAATTTTTTATTCACTCAAAAAATTCATAATGACTACACAAAAAGTTGGAACCGTTAAAATTCCACTTTTCGATAAAGAAAATTATGTTATGTGGAAGAAGAAGATGCTACTATTTTTACAGGTTGCTAATCCCAAATATTTGCAAGTGTTGAAGAAGGGTCCAAAAATACCTATGGTTATTGAACCAGAGGTAATAGAAAATGATGTGGTGATCACCAAAGCGAGAACTTATGTGAAGGATCCTGAGGACTTCTCTCCTGCTGAAATAGAAGAAGCTTCCCTGGATGCTAGCCTTCAATTAATCTTAGTAGATTCCCTTAATCCCCTAATGAATAGACATGTGATGAATTGTAAAGATTCCAAACATATCTGGGAAACTATTGAGATTATTAATGAAGGCACAGAGGAAGTTAGGGAGAACAAACTAGAAATCCTAACCTCTGAGTATGAATACTTTAAATCCAATCCAGGAGAAGGAATCACTGAAGTGTTTGAGAGGTACAATGCATTGATCAACAACCTGAACATTAATGGTAAATACTATTCCATCAGGGAGGTCAACAAAAAGTTCCTTTTGACACTGCCAACTCATCTCGAACATAGAATCACTGCCATAAGAGAAGCAAGAGATCTGAGTGAGATTTCTTTGGAAAGGCTCTATGGTGTGTTAAAGACTTATGAGTTGGAGCAGATTCAGCAGAAGGAAGTTTACGGGAAAGGAAGAGTGGTCAGCACGTCTACTGCTCTAGTAGCTGATGAACAGCAACAACAACCACTATATCAACAACAATCTCAACAGTTAGATAGAATGGTACAGTCTTCCAAGGTTGAAGATAATGTGATAGTAGCAGAATTTGATTCTCCTACTACAAATCAATCAGGAGATGATTATTATTCCTTGGAAGAACTGGAGCAATTGGAGGATGAGTCAATGGCCCTGATTGTCAAGAGATTCTCAAATGTCAGATTCAAAAGGAATCCCAAGTTCAAGTACAAGTCCAACTACAACAGATTCCAGAAAGGTGGATCTTCATCCTCTAACACCAGCAGTGGTGGGTATAAAACAGGGATGGTTGATCGAAGCACCATTCGATGCTTCAACTGTAATGAGTTGGGACACTTTGCCACAGAATGCAGGAAGCCAAAACAAGCAAGGAAGAACTCTTATGATTCTAATCAGAAGAGTAAATCTGAAAGGGCGTACCTGGCAAAGGGAAGAAGCTGGGATGATACTGACAGTGAAGATGAAGAAGTTGGGAATCTTGCTCTCATGGCTAGTGATGCAAGCACCTCATCGTCAAGAAAAGAGGGCATTAAACAGGTACAACCGGTAGTGTGGATTCTTGACAGCGGATCGTCAAGACATATGACCGGAGATAGAGCCCTGCTATCAAATGTGGTTGAGAAAGCTGGCCCAGTGGTTACCTTTGGAGATAACAGCAAAGGTTTAACGGAGGGATATGGCTGTTTGCAAGCTGGAAATGTTATCATTGAAAATGTATATCTTGTGCAAGGACTTGAACACAATCTGCTTAGCATTAGTCAGTTCTGTGACAACGGCTACAATGTTTTATTCGACAAGCTGAAGTGTCAGATTCTGCACAAGAAAAGTGAAAAACCCTCCTTAATGGGAATCCAGAAAGGAAATCTGTTCGTAGCTGACATGAACTCTGGAAGCAATCTTGAAGTCAATTGTTTCTATGCAAAGGCATCGTCAGATGAGAGTTGGCTATGGCACAAGAGACTTTCCCATCTCAATTTCAAAACAATGAATTCTCTTATCAAAAGAGAATTGGTAAGAGGTCTGCCTCAGCTGGAATTCTCTCCAGAAGGACTATGTGAGGCTTGCCAGAAAGGAAAGTCAAAGAAAGCAAGTCACAAAGGCACTGACACATCTTCCATAACTGGTGTTCTGCAATTATTGCACATGGATTTATTTGGTCCAGTTAATATCCTTTCTATGTCAAAGAAGTGTTACTGTCTTGTGATAGTTGATGACTATTCCAAGTATACGTGGGTTTTATTTCTTCACTCTAAGGATGAAACACCACAAGTTGTGATTGATCATATCAAGATGATTGAGTTAGATTCTAACGTCCCTGTTAGAGCAATAAGGTCAGATAATGGAACAGAATTCAAGAATGCACTTCTCAATGGATTCTGTACAGACAAAGGGATTACCAGACAATTTTCAGCTCCTAGAACCCCTCAGCAAAATGGAGTGGTAGAAAGGAAGAATCGTACATTGATTGAAGCTGCAAGAACGATGTTAAATGAATCAGGTCTTCCAATGTACTTTTGGGCTGAAGCTGTCAATACTGCATGTTATACTCAGAATCGAACTCTAATCAACAAAGACTTCATGAAAACTCCTTATGAGATTTTGAATGAACAGAAACCTTCTATCAAATACTTTCATGTATTTGGTGCCAGATGCTTCGTGCTCAAGGATGGAGATGATCGTCGTGGTAAGTTCGAGGCAAAGGCATATGAGGGTATTTTTGTTGGATATGGAAGAAGATCATATAGAGTGTATATCATTGATCAACACAAAGTAACTGAAAGTGTCAATGTTACATTTGATGACACTAAACTCCCTAGTATCCAAACTGAAGATCCTTCTGAGAAACTGAAGTTTGATGATACGTCAGATTCAGAGTCAGAACATGGTCAAGAACCTGAGGTTGTTGCTGGTGAAGAACCTGTTAATCCTGATGATACTCAAGGTAATAGTGATGGAAACTCTTGCAACAATGGAGATACCACTGCTACTGACGGAGAATCTTCAAGTCAACATGGCAACAACTCAGGGGGAGATGCTGAAGGATCATCTAGTAGGACACAACATCACAATGAATTTCAAGGCGAATCATCAAGATCAAATCTTCCAAGACAGACTGTCTGGAATAAAGCTCACCCTTTTGAGTTGATTATTGGTGATCCAGATGTTGGAGTCAGAACTAGACGTGCTACTCAAAATGAGTGTCTGTTCTCAGGATTTCTTTCTGAGATGGAACCTAAGAAAATTGAAGCACTGACTGATCCAGATTGGGTGATTGCTATGCAAGATGAACTCAATCAGTTTGAAAGTCAACAAGTCTGGAAACTGGTACCTAGGCCTGTACACAAGAAAGCTGTTGGTACTAGGTGGGTATTCAGGAATAAACTAGATGAAGATGGTGTGGTTACAAGAAACAAGGCAAGACTGGTAGCTAAAGGGTATTCTCAAGCTGAAGGTATTGATTATGATGAAACCTATGCTCCAGTGGCTAGACTTGAGGCCATCAGGATATTTCTGGCATTCGCAGCATTTTCAAACTTTAAAGTTTATCAAATGGATGTCAAGAGCGCCTTTCTGAATGGAAAGCTGGATGAAGAGGTATATGTAGAGCAACCTCCTGGTTTTGAAGATCCAGATCATATGGATTTTGTCTTCTTTCTTTTCAAGGCTATCTATGGGCTAAAACAGTCTCCAAGAAAATGGTATGACACTCTCTCTGAATTTCTTATTGAAAATAGCTTTATTAGAGGTGTCATAGACAAAACTCTCTTTTCTAAAAAACATAAGAATGATACTATATTAGTCCAAGTCTATGTGGATGATATAATATTTGGGTCTACTAATGATAATCTCTGTAAGAGATTTGCTAAGTTAATGCACAGCAAGTTTGAAATGAGCATGATGGGAGAGCTGAAGTTCTTTCTTGGATTACAAGTAAATCAAAGGTTAGATGGAACATTTATTTGTCAATCCAAGTATCTCAAGGAACTCCTCAAAAAGTACAATCTAGAGGATTCTGCATCAGCAAGGACTCCATCAACTACAGCTGTCAAGCTTGGACCATGTGAAAACTCCATTAAGGTAGATGTCACAAGCTACAGAGGTATGATTGGCTCGTTACTCTATCTTACTGCAAGTAGACCAGATATTATGTATGCTACATGTTTATGTGCAAGGTTCCAAGCGGATCCTAGAGATATTCATCTCGTTGTTGTTAAACGAATCTTAAGATATCTTAAGGGAACACCAAATCTAGGTATTTGGTACCCTAAAGAATCTGGTTTTAACCTTGTCGGATATACAGATTCAGATTATGCAGGAAGTGTTGTTGATAGGAAAAGTACCTCAGGAAGTTGTCAATTCCTAGGAAGCAGGCTAGTCTCATGGTACAGCAAGAAACAACAAACAGTTTCCAACTCAACGGCCGAGGCTGAATATATTGCTGCTGGAAGCTGCTGTGCTCAGATCTTGTGGATTAGGAACCAACTACGAGACTATGGCTCTGTATTGAACAAGATTCCTATTTTATGTGACAACACAAGTGCAATAGCCATCACCAACAACCCTGTGCAGCACTCGAGGACAAAGCACATTGACATCAGGTATCATTTTATTAGAGAGCACGTCATGAATGGTACTGTTGAACTATTTTTTGTTCCAACAGAAGAACAAATAGCAGATATTTTCACTAAACCACTTGACGAATCCACATTTACCGGATTAGTTGGTAAATTGGGCATGTTGAATAGTTTTAGTGATTAATTTAGTTAATATCTGGAATCTGTTCTTGAATGAATTTACAAATGAATTTTTCATAAATGAAAAATTCATCTGCAAATTTATTTTATCATTTTATCATATTTCTTGCTTATTTCTATGTAATATATATTATCTTATCTATTTTTATTTTCCCTATTTGTTAATTTAAAATATCTCAGAATATTTTATTTCCTCTAAAAATATTTTTCTATGAATTTTATTTGCTAAAATTCAATAGAAATCTATTTTTGGAATAAAAATAATAAATTCTGATATATTATCTTTGTTTCTGTAAAAATTTTAAGTGTTTATTTCAGTTTTACTATCTTGTAATATAGTTTCAGTATTCAAATAGAAGTCTGTTCCATTTATTTTATTTTATTTTGTTTTCTACTGCAATGACAATCGGCAAGACAATTGAATTGTCTTGCTGAAAATCATTTCAGTACTTATATATATATATACTTATTTTCTTATTAATTCTGTGTTTATTGCTGGTATAACAATCGGCAAGACAATTGAAATTGTCTTGCTGAAAGTCATTTCAGTGTAAATTATGTTAATTATGTTCTTCAGTATAGTTTTATACTGGCAAGACAATCGGTATGACTATTGGATTGTCTTGCCAGTTATAAACCATATAGATATTTATTTTCATTTTATTATTATACTGGTATGACAATCGGTATGACTATCAGATTGTCATACCAGTTATAATTTTAATATTTATTCTGTTATTTCTTTTCCTTCTTTTTGCCTGGTATGACAATCGGTATGACAATCCCGGATTGTCATACCAGCTGTTATATAAAGGCTTTTGCTGTTTTGTTTTAAACCATTTCAACATAACAGTTCATTTCAAAAATTTTGAACAGTTTTTCTCCCTAATTTTTCTCTCTTCTCTCTCTTCGAACCAAACCAACAATCTGTCTTCTTCCTTGCTCGAGTTTTTACTCAGCACACAAAATCATCACTTTGTGATATATACATACAAGTATATATATAAAGAGATGCTGTTGAATTTTTCTTAAATAAAAATTATTATAAAAAACGCAAAATCAAATAAAAATCAGTTTGCCCCTTCAAATTCCAGTTGTGTTATTGAATTTGAACCTTTTATTTTAATTTTAATTTCTGATTTGTGTCTTTTGGTTTGTCAAAACTGTGTTTGTGAGTTAAGAATTTTAACGAGATACATTTCTATCTAAATTTTTCGATTATAATTAATTTAATTCGAATTATTAAATTAATTTAATTAATTCGAATTTTCTTAATATTATTCTTAAAATTCTGAAAAGCTTGTGTCTTATTATTATTTTATAAAATGGCTCTCAATTTCCAAATTGTCGCGCATAATCAGGTTGGTTATTTTAATCCGGAAAAATGTGATGTTGAAAAATTTAAGCCATGGATTAGATTTTTAAATGACCATTCGATTGTTAGCTCTGCTATTAAATCAAATGTGATTTTAAACGTCGATCTACTTAGACTGATTTGCACAACTTCTACTGTGGCCGATGATTCAAAATCTTTTTCATTCACCATCGCAAACATACAGTATGTAGTTGATGAAACAGTCGTCAATCGTGCGTTAAATTTTCCACTAGACAATTTCTGTAATTTACCCTCTGAAAATGATATCACAAATTTTTTCAATGCTATTCACTATCAGGGGGTGATCAATTTAACCAAACTTTCTAAATCAAATTTGGTGTCTGAATGGGATATATTCTTCGATACACTTTCCAAAGTATTTGCCAACTGCACAAAATCTAATTTTCATAACATTACTTCCACCCTGCAGTATATTGGTCTTGCGGTTGTTTTCAATCAAAGGATCAATTTTGGCAAACTACTTTTTCCCATTCTCTTGAGACGTCTAACTTCTGCTTTACGTGATCATTCTACAAATCGTAGGGTATCATGTTACTATGCTCGTTTTCTTATGCTTATAGCAGATCATCTACTCACCCCTGAACACAAAGCACTTTTTGCTAACTCTGCTGTAACCGAACCCCCACCAGTTAGCAAAAAGATTTACACTCGCCAAGACACAACCTTCAAATTTATGCAAGTTCCAGTACTTGTATCTGCTTTCATGGCCAATTATATTCCCTTACCTATTTTTAATCTTCCCGGCCATGAACAGCAACCTCAACCTCCAGTGGTTCAAGCCACCCAGGCTCTTCCATTACAGGTAGTAACTCCTCACTCTCACTCTCTTCCTACTTCTGTTGTAAGACCCTCAGTGGTTGATAGGGCTGACCATGAAGTTGTAGAACCACAACTTCAATCCCAGGTCATAGAGCCAAACACAGAGTCTCATTCTATCTCAACCTCTCCCCCACTGTCTAAAATGTTACCCAGGAGATTACTAGGAAGTAGTACATTGTCAAATATGAGTGAACCCTCAGCTCTGCCTCCTCCTAAGAAAAGAAAAACCTATTCTGAGGCATCTGAAAGCCCATCCTTGTCCTCCCAACAGGACATGGACTTTGAAATGGCCAATGAACAGTTACTAGAGGCATTCTCTCAACAGGATGCATCTATTGAAATTCGCCATAGGGTCATGGCATCTTGTACTGAGTCAAGCACAATTCCATTACTCACAATGGAACCATACACTTCCCCAGATTATACTCAGGACACACAGCGAGGAGTGCACGTAGAGTCGGTTACAGTGCCTGCCATAGTTACGGCAGAAGAGCAGTCACATGCTTCAGAGGGAAAATCTGACTCTCCGCCATCTTTAATAGAGTCATTTTCTCCCCTCCCAGATCCAACACCTCTGGCTCCCTTATGGGATTCTCCACTCGCAGATTTATCTGGAGAAAGTGGAGGGCAACTCGGTCAATCTATCCCTGAAGCAATTCAGACATCTATTCCAAAAGATTTGATAGTATTGACTGAGGATCGGGACTCGCTGAATTCCCATTGCACCACCACTGACCTCTCTTGAAGAGGCTAGGGTGATTTTTAATGCAGGTACACAAGAACAGCAACTGGAAGACTCCTCACGAGCAATCATATTGAGAGAAACACATGCACGTGAGATGAGTGAACCAAAAACGAGTGAACTTCAGGTGAGAGCACACACAGACACTGATATTGTCAACCTGTTAGCTCAGATTGCTGCCCTGAAAGAAGAACTTGCTAAAAGTCAAGCTGAAGCTCAAGCATTTAAAGCACAAGTGGTTGAACAGTCTTCTTCTTCCACCTCTGTCAACAATCAGCTTGCAATCATAAGGAATGACATCTCAGATTTAAAGACTACTGTAATACCAAAGCTCAATTCTATTCAGGACACTCCAAATTTATCAGCTGATGAAATATCCAACTTCTGCTCCCTACATACAAGAATGACTTCTCTTGAAGACCTCGTTGAGATGAATCATTCACTGGACAACTCAAGATTTCTAAAGATAGAGACTGGGCATGGAACATCTAAATGAAGGGATGAAGCACTTATATTACATGATCAAGAATTCTCATTGCCCTAATGAAGAACAAAGAGCTTATTTTGAAGGACCGTCTGGTGGAGGATCAGGCTCTGGAAGTGGTGGAGGTTTCAAAGGAAAGTCAGCAGAGGATCCCTCAACTAAGGGGGAGAAGAAAGGGAGTAGTACCAAAGGGAAAGAAAAAGATACTTCTGCTGGAGATAAAGGAAAGGCTGATGATGCCTACTACAGTGGAGAACAGGATGACTTCGATATTTTTGACATTCCCACTGAACCAGTTCAGGAAGATAAAGATGGGTTATTTGAAGCTGAAGAAGAAAGTGATTTTGAAGATTGGGAAGAAGAAGATACAGTGGATCCTAGGTTTGAGAAAGAATTTCAGAAAGAGCAGTCAGAGATGCAAAGAAAAGAAGCTGAACTCAAGAAGGTCTCACAGATCATTGACAGGAGAAAAGACATACAAAGAACAGAAACTCTTCAAAAGCAACGTCTTCATGACATTAAAGCTCAAGAAAGGAGAAGAGATGTCAGACTAAAGATTGGTGAAAAGTGGGATGAAGCTAGGAGAGTACTCGATATGCCTCAGCTATGCACTAACAATGATAGGCAGTTCTTACATCTTCTTGACAAGCTGGAAATCTCAAATCCTAACAATGACATGTACATGAATGCTATCAAGACTGAAGTCTCAAGGATCACAGCTGCTTTTGATAGATCCCTAAATGAGATGAGCATTTTTGTATACTGTCAGAGTGAAGGATCATTCAAGGTGTCACTTCATCTATTTGAGAATCGTTCGTTGTCAGAGATTTGGGTTCTTTTAAACAAAGTCAAAAGAAGCTCAGAATTGAATGAAGTTCTTCGGGAAAGGCTTAAAGAGTTTGCCAGCAGGGCTAGTCCTCAAGTGGTCAACAATCCTCATCAGGTGAGATTCTTTAAGTCTGATTGTCTTCAAATCTGTCAGCTAGATGTACAATCTCTTAAAGACTACTCAGCTAAGCATCTGGTCTGGATGGAACATCATTTGAGAACTGCTGGATATTCATCCATGTTGAAGACTCAAGCTGCTGACTTGATTCAAGCTTATTGTGAAAAGAATGTTAAAAGGTACAATCAACTCAAGAATAAGTTGAAGTCAGTTGGAGTTCAACCAGTCAGACCTGCAAGCTTCACTTCAGAAAAAGATCGTGTCTTTGACAAGGAATTGCTTCAAGATTTAGAAGAAGGTGAAGTCAGAAGAGAAGACAACTAAAGTCAATTAGCTCAAAACTCAATGTAATATGATTAGAGCGTTATGAATCAAGATAGACTAATGTAGTTATATGTTCAGGCTAGAGGAACATCTATCTTGTATTCACTTGTAAATTTCATTTGGAATCTGGAAAATTTTAAATATAATCCAGAACTTTTCTGCTATTTACTTTACATTACTGTTTATATCTTTTTCTTATTTGTTAGTTGAGTTATCCTCTAGGTATTTGTTGTTATTGTCTAACAAGCAAATAGGGGGAGATTGAAAGGCATATGTCATAGCCTACTCGTTTATTCGAGTATTTAACTCAACTCAAATAAGAATGTAATAAGTAAATAGTGGATCAATCATCAGAGAGATCTCACAAAGTAACATCTGTCAAAGAATAAAGAAACATTAGTTCATCTGCAGACTTGAAGATTCACTGGAAGAAGTTCAAGAATTTGATCATGCCTCAGTGATATAAATCAAGATCGTGGATTTAATCAAGTGACAGAGATCTCGTCAAGGTATCATTTATTACAAGGATTCAATCAGAACAACAAAGTCAAGACATGAAGAAACGTCACGAAAGTTAGTCACTCATGAACCAGACAGTACATCGAGTGTCAGCATTGAAGTGACGGAATTGATTCATAAGTCTCAGTGACTTTCAGAAGATTGACAGAAGAATGGTTGCTGCTCAGGGTTAGTATTAATTCTCCATTAATTAATTAAGTCATATAATTTAATTAAGAAAATAAATTATATTTGTAAGGATTAATTTATTAATTAATTGAATTAAATTGATTAATTAATTTAGAATTAATATTAAGGAATTACAGAATTTTAATTGGTTTAAAATCTATTTAAATTGAAACAAGGCAAACTGATTGTATTAGTATGACAATCGGTATGACAATCAATAGTCATACCGAAAGTCATGCTAATTCATTAATTGTCTTGTTAGAATTTTTATTAGATTAAAAATCTGTTATTAATCTTTGCAAGACAATCTGAATTGTACTTATGTAACAATCGGTATGACAATCAATTGTCATACCGAAAGTCATGCTGGTTCAAAGGATTGTCATTGCAGTTCATTTGCATTCGGCTGTTTACTTAAAAAGAAACAAAAGAAGTAGAAGACAATATCATCCAAAAACTCAGCAAAAATAGAACATACAGAAGAACAAAAGAGAAAAAGAAGCAGAAAAATATTACATCTATTCTGCAACTTCAAGATCAATTTCTAGATTGTAAAGTTATATCCAATCAACTAGAAATACTTATCTTGTTCTTGTGTATCAATCTAGCGGATTAAAATCCCTAGAACTTAATCTCAAATCGCTTTTAGCATTTGATCTTTTAATTACAAAAATAGAAAAAGTTCATGTCGAATTTATTCTAAATTTGTAATAATTGATTTGAGATTAATCCCTTGTAACCGATACCGTAGTTGTAACACCTTTCAAGTTTAATAAAAGTTTTATTTAACTTGAATTTTGTTTCACAATTTTATTCCGCATTTTATTCGACTAAACGGTATTGTTTGCATTCAACCCCCCCTTCTACAAACAAATTGGGACCTAACAAAAGGTCTTGAAAGATTGAATACACAAAAGATAAGCAGTATAAATATACCATTGTTAGGAAATGAATAACATACATGGGGGGGGGTGAATGTGTTTTAGGTGTTTTTGTGCTTTTCTTGAATCTCTATGGTTGAACAAAGTAAATTAAATCTTGTAGAGAAATGTGTTAATGCAGAATATAAGCATGCAATAATAAAGAACATAAATATTACAAAACTCACTTAATTTTATATTAAAATCAAGAATGTTTTGCTACAAAATTTCTAGGCTCTTTGTTGATAAAGAGCTTAGCTTCTCTTTGAGAGTGTTACAAGATTTTTCTATCTTAAATTGTTACATCTAACAAAGGACCAGTGTTAACTTTATAATATAGTTAATTGCTGGTTTACACAGTGTACAATAAGATATGTTATTAACCTTTAGTAAACTGTAACTTGTCATTTCCATTTTAGGAAAAGTGAAACTTCTATTTCTGGCTTAACATATCTTTAGCATCCTGTGTTTACTTTGATCTTCCTTTGTCAGATAATCTTTACCATTGATCTTGCACATACTTCAAGCTGGTTGGATTGTTTGTTGACTGTAGATCTTGAATATTAAAATGGTCTGCATTTTGTACTTTGAGAATTTACCTTGAGATCTCCAGTTAGGCATATAGAGTTCCTGACATCTCGATAAGTATATTGACGTATCGAGATCTCTAATACTCTATTGTGAATTTGACTTATAGAGGTCTCTGAGTTCTCTATAAGAGACTTTGGCTTGTCGAGGTCTCTCATCTTCAAGTCTTCACTTTGACTTTTCAACAACTTAGAGTTCTCTAGTGAATTTTGACTTATCGATATCTCTGAGTTCTCTAGTAGACTTTGACTTATCGATAACTCAGAGTTCTCTAATGAATGTAGACTTGTCGATAACTCTGAGTTGTCTAGTGAAGAAATGACTTGTCGATATCTCCAAACTTCATGTCTTTAATTGATTTCTCGATATCTCTCTGAGTTCTCTAGTAGCTTTCCTGACTTCTCGATAAGTCATCTGGAGTTTTCGAGTGACTTCTCTATAACACGAAATTTGTGACTTGTAGAGATCTTGACTTAGAGTATTTTTTATCCAAACAGATTTATTCAACTCCAAGCTTCTTCAAAATTCTTCTGAGACATGATCTTCTTGATTTTCTTCCAGATAGAATCCTTAGGCTTAATACTGTTTAAGGAAAAAGAATCCAGTCTGCTCCTTTATATTTTTACAGACTTTAAAATATTACAAGCACAAATACAAACTAAGATAACAATACAACTTACTTAGGGTTGTCAATATGACTTAGTCTTGTTGAGGTACAAGCATGTCTTGCACAACAATCTCCCCCAATTTGTGAGAAAATTGCTTAATAAAAATTCATGCATGTTAATAAGGCTAACCCCAAACTAAAATGGAAAGTAAAGTAAATACATGAAAATTGACACAATTACACTTTTTATTACAAAAAAAGATTTACAAGAATTAAGTAGTTCAAGGGTCAGGTAAAGACTATTTTTGCCTCTGTTTCTTCTTTAAGAATATCCCTTAACTGAACAAGAATCTCAAGCTCTTCTATAATAGGGGTTCTACTTAAAGCTTCTACTAGTTTAAACCTGGCATCCCTTGGATAAACACTATTCAGTAAATAAATTCTAAATCTTGAGAATTGGCCATCTTTGATATTGAGAAACTTCCCATCTTTAGATATTCTGATCCTTCTTTGTGCTTTCAATTCTTCAGACCTTTTTATAAACATTTCAAGTTCTTCATCATACCTTTTCTTTCATTCCTCATATTTAGCTTCATTCCTTTTTCTTCTTTTTTCTCTCTCAATCAGCCATTCAGCCATAATTGATCTCCTTGCTCTAGTAGCAGAATTCTTATCCTTTAGCAGACTTATCACTCTTTTGATTTCTGTGGGAGAGAGTGAATCCATTAAGGTGTAGCCAAGAAATGTCAATGACCCATCTTCATAGTAAATTCTAACTTCCCTTAGAGATACAACCCTGACTCTGACAATTTCCTCAGCAAGTTGTTTGAAATATTCTTCATCTGAGATGCCCCAATTCAAAGGTAGAAAGTCAGATTGCTTGAAATAGTTCCAGATGTCCCTTTCAGTGACTTCTCCTTCATCTGTATGCTTGGATTTCTTAGGCTTTCTCCCAACATATTTGAGATTGACTTTTAGTGAAGGTTTGGCTAAAGGTAAGGTTTTGATTTTCTTGAGATTTGTTTAGCTTGTGGTGATTGGAATTTTTAGGAAAGAGTTGGTTGTTTGTTTGTATAGAAATTTGGGTTTTGAGGTTTGAGATGGTATAATGTTTGAGATAGTTGATTTTGAAGGTTGAGATAAAGGTTGAGCTATGACTGTTTGGATTTTTAGGGTTTATTGTGGTTCTGAGCCATCATGATTCTTTTTGGTTCTCCTCTCACTTCCTATTTTCCTCTCTTCATTCTTCTTCTCTTCCTGCTTTTTGTCCTAGCTACTTGTTGCCTTTGAGAATTGACTTGGATTTGAGCCAGAAGATTTTTGATCATCTTTTTGCTCGACATCATCCTCATCTTTCCTTAAATTATACTTAGTAGTAGGCAACATGTTGTCATAATCAACAATGTATCTTTCCAAGATCTTTATCATCTCCACATCCTCATCCTTCTTGCTCTTTAAATCAGACTGTAGAGTCATGAGCAGCCTTAAGTTTGATCTGACACAATGTTTGGGAATGTAGAGATGCTTGGCATGCTTGGTTGAAAGGCGACATAAACAATTCCCTTGTTTAGAGATAGATAGGCTTCTGGAAAAGCTGCTATCTGTGCCTTTTTAAGCTCATGTAGAAGTTGAGTGTCTACATGAATCACTTGGTGTACTTTGTTAATCATAACATATAATTCAGATGCTCTCAATGTTTGGAGATTTTCCGAGGTAACCTGAAGACACCTGTCCACCCCACCATCATTTATTTTCATCACAATTCTTTCTCTAGAAAGTTGTTGATCTTTACTACCACTGCTCTTACAAAATTGATATTCTTGCCTAAAGCTTTCTTGCAACTCATATAGTTGTGTTGAAGAGACACTCCTAGTGCTGCAAGAAGGTCATTGAATTTCTAATCTTGATGAGGTCCTTCTGCAGCCCTTAGTAGTCTTTCTTTTCCAACATCAACTTGAGGATTTGAGCTTTGTCCTTTTTGAACAGGCACTTGAGATTGTGTTTTAGCATCCCTGGATTGTGCAATCCTAGCCTCGATCTCCCACTTAGTCTTGGAAACAGGCATGAGCAGGGGAGTTGGAATTTCTAGCCTAATCTATGCAGGTAAGGCAGGAAGTGCAATGTTGAGCTTTCCCATTATGGCTCCCAAGGCAACTGAGTTTTGCATTTGGAGATGCCTGTGAGAGTCCACCAGGGTCTGGATGTCTGTTTGTTGGCTCTTGACAAGAGAAGTCAAGGCTTGAACTTGTGCAGTGAGTGAAGCATTGGAGTCTTGCAGTGCTGAGACTTGGCTCTGAAGAGATTGAATTTGTAGATTTGTGGAGATGGAGCTAGGCTGAAAAGAGCTAGTAGATGTGCCAAAAGTTTCATCTACAACCTGTTTGATGCCTTCCATAAGCAAAGCTGAGGGCTCATATCTGCTCAAGTGAAGTTGGTCCAGCTTGACCTTAGTGTTATTTGAATGAGTGATTTGTTGCTGGACAAGTCTATTGAGAGAGATAAATGATTGTTTGAGATTTTTGACTTCTTTTTCAATAGAAGCAAGATCCATTCTTGACATTTGCTCAGCAAAGTGCTTAAATTTGGAAGTGATTTGTACTTGAGATGGTGTAATCTCATCCATCTTCTCATTCACCAATTTCCTCATTCTATCTTCATGACCAGTTAGCTTGACTTCCAGAGCTTTACCAAAAAGATGAAATGTGTGGCGCCCTCCAAACCCGGGTCAGAAGTTTGGGGTCCACACACACACATACCTTACTTATAACCTGCTTATAACAATAATAAAGATCATAATAATATGCAGTGACCCTACTTACCAATTACCACGGATCGCAACAGGTTAAAGTATGCACAAAAGCCACACACACACTTATATTACAAACGCCTAAATCCCAACTATTTAAACTTACAACTGAATATTAAATATTATTACAAACTACACAAACTTAAACTATTCCAAAAGCCGCTAGCTAGCTTATTCCGATCAACCTGGAATCCTAGCTCTCGCACTGGATTGGGTGTAATAATCCCAATTTTTGGAATTTTTGAAACACTGATAAATAGTAACTTTTGCTGATGATGCTGATTAAGAAAAATTATCAGACCACACTATATAAGAACACTGTTATGGAAATTCTAAGATCGTATTAGTATTCCATAAAGTAAATGAGTGTGTGTAAAGGTCGTCAGAATCCAAATTCGAACACTTTGATTTTTCCCGAAAATCCCCAGATACCGAAAAAATTGAGTATAAGGTAACATGATTAAAATGTTTTAAATTCAAGGATTATAAGCAAGAATCATTAAAGGACTATAAAATATGAAGAGGGGGTTAGGGAAGCCCAAGTAATAAGATCCCAGATACGTTTCCTCGAACGATTAACAAGAACGAATGATAAACGAATCGTAAAATAATTAAACGACTAAGTAATGCAAGTGGCAAGGAGGATGAGCTCATTGGTGACCAAAAAAGCTTATATCACCTTCCACTCACATTAATCAACCAATAACCAAACAAATATCTTCTCATCACTTCCTTATCACCACAAACCAAGTCAAACACTTTCTCTCCCCCATTTTTATCAAAAAACCCGAGAGGAAAGAGAGATGAAAATGGAGGAAGATGAAATGCTTGTATCTTGAGTTTCTCTTGGCCGTTTTTTCGTGTTCTACCTATCAAATCAAAGCCCTCGAGAAGCTCTACACATTTAAGGTAACCACTCTCCTCACCTCATTGATTCTCAATTCTGTTTTTAATGTTTTATAGTTCAGATGAATAGTTAACTCAAGAACTAATGTTGTGTTCTTGATTTTGTTTTGAGATTTTGATAATTATAAGTCTAGTTAAGGATCATCTAAGGTTTGTTAAGTATTACCCACTCTCAAAGGAAGGTATAAACTCTAGAATCTTGATCTTAACTTTGAGTTTGTTTAAGATCTGTGGTTAAAAGTGATGAATAGTTTGATTATGTATGTATAGTTAGTTAATGGTTGGTTTTTAGTGGTTATTGTTGTTGTTGGTTGAAAACATTGGAGGTGTGGTTTGAAATGGTTTGGTTATGAAAGAGTTTTGACTTGGTTAAGTATTATAGTAAAAGGTCTTGATTGGTTGATGCTTGGTTGTTGTTTTGGTATAGTCTAGAAGTGGAAAAGCATGTAAACATAACCGTCGTAATGTCCATTTTCATACAACTGCTTGTTTTTAGTATTCAGGACAGAAAGCTAACTGTTCAATCTGTAACTTTACCATTTTTAGCTAGATTGTGTCGTAAGCTTCGTTTTGATATGTGGTTCTCTTGAATCCGATGTACGGGTTTAGGAAAAATGACCGTTTTAGGTAACGGCATTTCGCGAACGAACCATTTCCCCTCGCCTTACTTTGAAACCTTGGTGAAGATCCTTAAATGACTATTTGGAGTATGAAACAATTATGTAAGGTTAATGGGTCAGTTGGTAGAGTATTCGCGAAATCTTTGCCTTAAAATTCATACGGTTAATTTATTAAAAATAGTGGAGCCAAGGGTACTCGAGACATTTACGTGAATCGTTAAGCGACCATAAGCGAACGTTAGAGTCTAATTGGTTAAAGTCTAGTTTCTTAAGTGATCGTGGTTTAATTCCAACTTATATGTTGTTTATAGGTTATCAGACTCGCCCCGGGCCTTTTACCACCCCCCGTCGCTCAGGCAAGTTTTCTACCCGTTATACTATTGTTGTGATGTAAATATATTGATGCATTATCTTGAGATAAGTGCATGGTTGTTATTAGCAAATCTTGCGATATATTGGAGCATATGGATATGGTATATATATGTATGTTGTGAAATCTTGATATTTTATTATCAATTCAAATGCTTATAAACTGCATAATACCTATGCTAGAGATAAGCAGTAGTTGCGTATAACCTTAGTATAGGGGACCCGAAGGTGAACATTTCTCTAAACCGGGAGTCGATGTTCCCGAGTATAGTATATGTATATATATATAAATAGTTTTCAAAACTATTAATCAAATAAGGTTTATTCGATAACTTTATTTTATTTAATGAATATTATTTTGAATATTCATTCGAGGACTTACGACTCCGCTCATTTTATTTAATGAATATTATTTTGACTATTCATTCGACGACTTATGACTCCGCTTATTTTATTAAATAATATTTTTTATTTTATTAAAGAATAATGTTTCGATATTTCAAACTTATTCTCGATTATTCAAATAAAGATCGTACTTTCGTATAAATATATCTTTGGTTATTTATTATTCATTTCAAGTATGAGTTTTTAAAATATTTACTTCAATTATTTTTATAAAGATTATCCTTTATGGGAATATTATTTAAATAATAATATTCAGATATTCTCCAACATATCGGGACTGATTTTATTTTATTAAATCAGCATTACTCCAAACATTCTTAAAAATGTTTTCAAGTCTTCAAATGATTTTAAAAGTTAGAGCGGATCCCAAAACTCGTTTTCAATTTAAGGTCTTCCTTTAGAATGGGATTTAAATACTCACTTAAAATTCTGAGGGATCCGGCTCTGTGGTGTATTTATGCTCGCTACGAGGTTGCTGTTTTGATAAAAAAATTTGATTACTTGCCCAATGTTCGGGAAGTAAGTCCATCTAATTGAGTCGCATAAGCGACAGGCCGAGGTTACGGTCTATCAAAGTGTAAGTGGTTGGGTGGCAGTCCATCAACGCATAAGAGGCCGGGTGGCGGTCCAGCACAAGGTCCTAATGCGGCCAGGGTGATGACCGGCGGGGGATTCATCCATCTACTAGTAGAAAAGGTTACTTATTGGTATCTTTTCCTGATCAACAAGATATCAGGTTTATGCCAAAATTCTCTTCTTTCCAAATTTATTGGATATGACAACTCTGTTATACTGTCATGATAGAGGTTTTCAGGGAATGTATGATATATATATATTGGTGTATATATATATATTGGGACTTAATGAAGTATCTCGTAACTTCATTTCTTTTGAATGATATTTCAAACATTGAATTTATTCAAGTCTTATCTTGTAGTCTCATCTATGTGATGAGCTTTTGAAACTGATTATACCTTGAACGGTGGTAATTCAAGTCATATTCGGGAAAAGATATAAGTATATTGGAGTATTTAGGTAACTTCATCTTTTCAACTTATATCTAGTAAATGATTATCTTATGCATGATAAAGATTTTCAGAAAAATGTTGAGACAAGGTTAGATATATGAGATCACCTTGCAACGATATTTTTATACAGTTATAAACTGGAACTCTGTGTATATTATGCATGGAAGAGGACTTCCAGATTTTGAAAGTATATATACATATATATTGAATATTTTGTGACTTGGTCGCGTTAAGATATCAAACTTGGTTCATTTTTTCTTGACCAAGACTTTCATGAGTACTATGAGAATGCTCATATATTATTAATTATTATACATATTATTTCGGTGGGCTTGTTGCTCACCCTTGCTTTCTTCTTTTCATCACACAACAACAGATAGAAAAGATGCACATGACCAAGCTCCCAATTCGCAAGCGGTTAGGAAACATTTTGCAGTTTTCTGGAGGCGTTGATGCCGTTATAGCTGAGGTAGGAACTACTAATAGGCTAGGTTTTTAATTGTGGATGTACCAGACTTATGTATATTTATGAATTGTAATAATGGCAAAGAATATGTAAATTTATTCAGAACCCCTTTTAAGGTGTAATGGCTATAATTGTGGAATAAAATACGTGTATTTTGGTATGCATCTCTGAGACTATAACTTATGGTGTGTGTATTTATGGGGTCACAGTATGCAGTAGTTGGTTGTTTATTAAGATTGAGTGTTTATTAAGGGAAATGGAACTCGTGACAACCCGATCCCCGACCCCGATTTTGGGGGTGTTACAGAAAGGTATCAGAGCTAAGAGTTATAAACCTCAGAGATGATGCGTAGTTAAAATGATAAGTTCACTAAGATAATAAGAACTCTTGCCAAGTTCATAGTCGGCTACCTAACATAATACGACAGTTAAAAACCTTACGGGAACCCTTATAATATTATGATAGTAACATAGTTCGTTCTCGTATAGGGCAGCGGGGCACCGAACCTTGAGGTTCAGGAGCATCAGCATGAGGATGTTTTATTACATGTTGGAGATAATTATAAATTCGATAGAGTACCCTAACGAGGGACTGGATGAAATTCATATTGAGAATGTTGCGGTTGAGGATGTTATCCCAGAGGGGATTTTTGCTGAGGAGGATCTCGTGGAGGATCCCGATGAGAATAAAGAGAGGACCGCTGAGGAATTGATGGCCGTAGTCAAGGCGACTACCAGAGCTAGAATGGCCGTGAGGGTGGCACTACAGGATGAAGTTACCAAGGGCACAGAGGATAATGAGGGCAGAAGGAGTGGGGCCTTCCACAGCACCAATTATACCAATATCAGACCCTCTCCCAGAGGTTCCTGTAGACATCCATGAGGTTCCACCAATTCCTGCTCCCTCCCCTGTACAGAGCCCAGCACCTACTGAGGAAATGCCACCTTTATCTCCTGCACCATTGTCACCCGATACGTGCTTGGTTATCCATTTGGATCTCCTGGGTCTACACCACCTGCACTTCGTGGAATGCTAGATGCTACTGTTCAGGCTTCTCTTATCGCTGATTATCATATGACTTTGGGTGGCCTGTCTGAGGCCCGTAATGTTAGAAGTGATTTGTTGGATCGACTTACTGCACCAAGGATTGAGGGCGGGGTCCTTCCACCAGTATTAACTTATAGCATGGAAAGGATTGAGGCTACCACCCGAATTATAGCCAGAGGCCATCTTGAAGGTCAGATTGATCTAGCTCTACTTGCGACTATCTTAGACCTCATCATCGCTTTAATGGAGCAGGTTAGGGATGTCGTGCGTGCCCGCATTTCTTGATCCATAATAGTGTGCAAAGTTTGAGCAATCAGATAAGGATTTCATGTAGCACCGCTTTTGGAGGATTAGCCTAAGTTATGAATGATTAGTTTTAATGACTAGATGATTATCTGTGGTAGTACTTTTGGGATAGAAGCAATCACATCAAATGATGTAATTCTCTTTCGTGTGTTCAGTTGTTGTACCCTCAAACAAATGGTTATGTATATATTCGTTCCTTTCAGTTTAGATCAGTTTGTTTATGATAAGTTCATATTGTTAATTGCACTATTAACACTTAAGAGTGTCATGAAGTTTATAGAACTTGAGAATTCATAATTTACGATCATGTAAGAACTATATGAGGGAAAGACTTAAGCAAAGTAAGTAAGACAAGTATAAAGATTCTCAATTTTTTTGTCCAAGCATTATGCCCCCACGAGGAATTACATATGGGGAAAACCCTGAATGTGATAATCAGGGAGGTCGCAATCAAGATGTAAGGAACCCAGAATATAATGAAGTGGAAAATGAGGATTTTAACGTATAAGAAAACCCCAATTTTGGGAAAAGGAAACATTTCATACTGAGAAACAGAAATTGAGCAAGTTAGGACGAACCAGGACGGTACTCCTATGGGGAAATTCATGGACCTTCCTAAACAAAACTTATACTTTTACCCCCAACCACCACCTTGAGGAAACAATGCGGTGAGAAATTCTTTCAGGTCCTTTAAATCGCTAAGCTCTCAGAGTTCCAAGGAACAAGCTGACTCAGTCGAGGCAAGAGCCTGGCTAAAGGAAATATAGGAATCATTTGAGATTCTAAATGATTGATGAATCACAAAAGACTGTTTTTGTCACTTACCCTCCTAAGAGAGAGGCCACCGGCTGGTGGAAGGCTAAGAAAGATAGAGAAATAGTGTAGAAATTTTAAAATCAGGCCAGAGGCGGACAAGTATGATGAATCATGAAGCTAGGTTGTGAAAGTCGTCAAGGTTCGTCTGAAGGACACGAATCCAGGATGACGGGAGTTTGAAATCAATGCTTATGTTGTGTTGGTTCATGAAACGGTTGTAATAGAAACGAAAATAAAAGACTGAAAGGGGAAGGAGTATAAAGGGATATAAAGGAAATGGAGTTGAGAAGCGATAAGGGAGTTAGGTATGAGGAAACCCTAAAGACTCGTAGTAATAGAAATAGAAAAGTATGCGATCATTAGGGTGAGGGTGATTCACCATGAGTTAAAGTTGATGGTTGAAGGCATAAATGATATATATTGAAAAGTGTGAAGTGTATGTAACACCTGTGACTTGATGCCCAAAAGGGAGACACCAAGTATACAAGATATCCCAATATTGAGATGACTGTTGAGATAAATAAAAGAGGTAAATGAGTAGTTAGAACTAAAAAGTTCATGTTGAACATGACCAATATCTTCTAGAACATCCCTGTTATCATTACTAAATCAGGCAAGAAAAGCGGATAACCGTTGTTTCTTTTAGAGGCCATATTGATTGACCTCATTTTTAATACAGATGTTATGTGAAATTAGGCATATACTATCGAGGTGGGAATGATTGAATAAGATACCCTTATCAGGGATATATGACTTGAATTATCCATGTAAGGATGCAAGTACCTTTTTAAAGGTGGAATTAAGGATATAACCTCCATAACTTGAGATGAACCACGGGGGATGCATAAAGGTTGGCATTTCACCCTTAATAGGGACATTATGAGTTTAGGTAGTACGGAATGAAGGACTAAGGCAAAAATAACCTTTAAAGATCATTGGATAAAGTTTTCAGAACTATATAGACAATGATTCTGGTAATAGTAAATAGTATCTGATATGCCCTGTACCTAGGCTGTACCTGATGAAGGATTTAAGGATAACCTTAGAGGTTTTACAAGGAGAATGGTAGTATTCAAAGTTCTCAAGAATAGAAATTTTGATAAAGAAAATTGACGTAATTATAATAATGCCAGGTAGGCACGTATTGAACCATAAGAAAGTATAGATCGGCCCAATGAAGGTCGAGATTGGTGAAAACAAGAAGGACCCCAGATAAGAGATGTCCTAAGTATGATTGAGAGTCAGTCATGATAATGTTAACTTCTAAAGACCGAGGCAATAACTTATGGAAAAATGGTGATATTTTTTTCTCACCAAAGCTTAAGGAAGAGCATTTTCACACAAGCAGTGATTGGAAAGGAGGTAGAAAATTTAGTTGGAGATCGTTCAAAAGACATTGATTATGAGGAACTATTACTATCAGGAAAGGCTAATGAGGTGGCCGACACTCTAAGTATGAGAGCAATTATAGGCGCTCGTGCCATAGGATTACAGTGATGATGGTTAAAGCCATAAAGGTTGTATTATGGTGTGGAAGATTGACATTCCTTCTGATGATTGTGCGATACTCAACGGTAATAGTAGTTTGGTAAAGATTTAATTCATGTAATCGCCGTGAGCGGTATAACGACTCGTGTATTTTTGAATTATTTAAATATGTGAATACGAAAATTATTAAATAAAAATATTTGTATTGGTCTTGACCGCTACGTGTTGTTTGATTAGTAGTTATGTGTGATTTATGGTGTACCGGATTGTCCGTGTGATTAATTCTAGAGCCGTGTTGAATTATTTTCACTTTCAAAAATAGAATTAGTGCAAATTTATTTGCATAAATATTTGGAATGTCTGTAAAATTATTTTTATGATTCTATAATTTCAATAATTATTTTTAGGACTTTATAAAATTGAGAAATCAATATTTCATTAATTATTTATTTTTAAATGATTTTCTGAGTATGTTTAATGGTAAAATCCATATTTAATTATGGAAATCTTCGAAAATTATGAAACTTATATTTTTTAAGTTCGTATTATTCTGAGAATTTTAAAATTATTTTCGAAATTTTCGGGACTAATTTCACCCGCGTGGATTCGTTTTTTGTTAAATGTGGGTATAAACTGTGTTTGTAAAACGCTTTAAAAATTAGGAAAATTTTATTTTAGTAATTTCAAATTATTTGTGATATTTTGGGACTATTTTGGAATTTTTCCGATCAATTTTCGCGCGTAGCTTTATATCGATAATTGTAATTTTTGGATCAGAATTTGGGTTATATGGCACGAGAATTACACGTGGCGGATTAGGCACAAACATTTGATACGTGCCTGTATAATAGGGTGATAGCAGAAAAGGGAAAGAAAAAAAAATTATAAAATAAAACACTCACCCACCCCTGTTCTGCCCCCTTCGACCTTGTTCATTGTCTCTCTCCCTCTCAAATCTCTCTGCTCTCTCTATCACCAATCTCTCTATTTCTTTTTCTTTCCTCTGTTCGCATCCCTTTTCTCCCTTCTCTTCCGGTGAGCCACGTTTCCCTCTCTTCTGGTTGGTTTTGTGTGGCTTTTCGGGTTCAATCGTATATATATATATATAGGTGTGTATTTTTGCGTATACATATGTGTATAATTGTTTGTGAGCGTGTAACTGTGTTGTGTGTGTGTTATGTGTTTACCTGTGTTGTGTGTTTGCGCAAGGCAGGTTGTGTGTGTTGAGGGAGGGGGCGCGTGAGGCGCGTGTTCTTGCTGCTGTGTTTTGGTTCGAATTATTTCACGCAGTTATTCTGATTAGGTTTCCATATTTTATGCAGAAATTATATGATTAACATTCGTGAAATTAATTGCCCTTGCCGAGAATGACTTTTATAAATAATCGATAGAATTTCGTGCTGGAAACCCGAGAATTAATCGGGTACCCGCGAAATTTTGTCACCGTCTGCGATGACTTTTACGAGCCGACGGTGGACGGTGATGAAATTAATCTGAGTCCTAATTTTTATAAAGGAAATAAATGTAAAATGCGAATAATAATTAGTTATAGTATTGAAATGGTGACTGGGAAATTATGGATGTTGGTTGTTGTATTAGAATTGTTGTGATGAATTGACATCGATGATGTGTCTACGGGTAGTCCGATAAATAAAGGGAACGCTGTTCGATTTCCGGGAAATCGAACTCCGTAAATACGGGAACGTATCCGATGAATATCGGGACGTCGAGAAACTATATATATATGTGTGTGTTGTGTTTTATACGAAACCTGGTTGTACGATGTGATGAAATATTTTGCCAAATCGATAACCCTGATTTTGTAAAATAAAAGTATATGTATTTTCTGAAAACGAACACCGAACCGATTTTTGAGATTGTGAACCCTACTTGTTGCGCGTGTTATTATAATATACATAATTACTAGTCGAGATTGTTATCGTTTGGGTAAGATTGGTATCGAGGATATGTGAAGCATAACTGGGTGTCTAACATAGGGTATTTCGACCCTGTAGGTTATAGTCGGGAACCCGAAAGTGGACGATGGACTAAAGACTAAAGATAACCTAGTGGTCAGTCGGCGAGCTCAGTAGAGTTTCAACCAAAAACCTGAGTGACGAAGTCGAATCTAATATGGACTAGTGATGGGACGATAAAGCCTGAGAAGCAGAGTTGGCTCAGAGTCGGTCAGTAATGATTGTAAAGCCCTGTAAGGCAAGTATTTCTGAACTTTTCTCCAAGATCTATTACCAATGTTTTTGAACTATTTTATAACATGTCGCTATTATTAAACATAACTCCTGTTTTATAATGCAAGTGTTTTAAACTGTTTAACCTTGTACCCTGATTTTCTTGATTTTGAGCCATAAGCCTTACTCTTTGTAAACCATCCTTTGTTGATCCTCAGACACCAAACCACATAGATATGATACTACTCCCCAAATGTATAACTACCAAACACCAATTACTGGAAAAAAATTGTTTGAAAACCAGAAACTTTTATACTCCAACCATTCTTTATAACATCAAAGAACTATACCTTAAACAATTATTACTGGTCGAATACCTGATCCTTCACAAGCTGGAAACCATTTCTTATATATACCTTGATATACCCTTGAGATATACATGAGTTTCTTTACATTTTTATTCAAGTGCTTAACCATAATTGATTATGATCTTGTTTATCGAATTATATTGTTTATCATATTGAACTGCTTTAGAGTTGGATAGTTTTTTTGATATATGTGGACCAGATTCGTGGTCAGACCATATCTATGGTCAATTTAGGCCAATGTGTGCCTTGGATCCAGTAATTAGAGCAGTGCTGGGTGCTTTACTCGGGGTTAGTGCGTGACTGATCAGCAGCCTAACCTTGGTTTTTAATACTTAAATGAATATCCAATTCTAATGATTAGTTGGAAAGAAACTTGATTCCTCTGAATCATCTCATTTGATCATTGTTTAACCTCAGTTATCGTTATTGTGACTTGCTGAGCTAGTTAGCTCACTCTTGCGAAACTTTTTATATATTTTACAGTTAAAAGGATATGGATGATAGTGAAGTTCCTCAGTCCAAAGTGCGGGCTAAGGTTCCAGTTTGAGTTAGATCGAGCTAGCAGGAGCTTCATGCGGTGGAGGGATAGTATGATTGTAAGAAATTTTTTATCAGTTATAAGTTAAATCAGTCGGGATTTGGTACGATGTAATAAATTAAGGTTGTGGCTTGTTTTCATACTTTAACCTGTTGCGATCCGTGGTTATATAAAACAGGGTCATTGCAAATTATATTTCTTATTCATGTTTATATATTGTGTGTGTGGTGTGGACCCCAAACTTCTGACCCTGGTTTGGAGGGCGCCATAAGCGGGCTATCTATCTTAGAAGGTCCTATCTTGAGATAAGCCAGGCCATGTTACGAAAGGACTAAATGAACCTTTGAGCTTCATGTCTCCCAATAAAGACATATGGTTAATAATGGTATTTAACCTGCTATCGTTGGTTTTAATGAAACTCTTCTGCAATTTTATCTTCTTCATGTCATATGTACGTCAAGTTCAGGAGTGTTCTTCATGTATCATGAATGGTGATTATGTACCTCCTTAGAGGAATTCGATACGTACGGTTAGGATCTCTGTATGGTTAGATATTACGATTTTATGGAAAACAAATGACTACAGTAGGTCAACGGTGGACCATAGTAATGTAGCAATGATTCTGCGAGGAATGAGCCAATTACTACCGTGAGAGTTGTATTGGAATGAATGTTGAGATTGAGTACCACTAATCGGGTCGTGGTGATGTATAAGTTATTATTGATAGACCAACTAAGCCGAACATTTACCTATGATATATTTTTCCTTCTTATCGATAAAGAGTAGTATTACTATACGAAGAAGGTTATGGTATAACAATGGATTCTAGTAACTATGATGTCTAGAATGAAATCCAGATTTAATTTTCACTGTCGAGGGAGTTTCAACGGTGATTGTTTATAAGCTCGAGCAAGAGCATGGGTCTATAGAATGATGGACGGAATATCAAAAATATTTAGGCATGTGAAATACGATGCGATTATACTTGATGTTGAGATATATACATATATATATATATTTATCCTGTGATAAACCTCTATAGTTCAGGGTAGACTCCAAGCCAGATGTTTTAACGGCAATTTTTTTATATAATGTCTCTTAAATTCTTTCTTTTTCTCTTCTTTTCATTTTCGTGTAAACTGAGAAGAACAACCCTTCCAGAAGGGAGGTATTGTCGAATGACTATCTATCTGTGTGATAGAAGCCTAGTAGGATACCACATGTTATTTAATTGCTTGTCAGTACTAAAGGTTGGCCACTTTTTGTACTAACTATGCGTATAACAATGTTCATGATCATAGTGATCTCTCAATAAATTCTTTTACTTCTATATGAAGGACCAAGCTTTCGAAGATGGAAGCAGCTAGAGATGAAGTGGTAGTACGGTGGTATTCCGAATCTAATGCGTTCGTGCTACTAAGGTTGACGCGGTTATTAAAAGGTTATAGAACGCTAACGAGCAAAAGTGTAACCAGTATAATATTAAGTACGGAGGATAGTAACGATTACGAACTAGAAAAGAGTGGGTTTGAGGCAAAAGCTGTAACACTAAAAGCTATTATGAGAGTCTGTGCAATAGACTTGAAAGAATTTGGAATGATCACTTAACGCGGATTGAGTTTTCTTACGACAATAGATCGTATGTCAGTATCGAGATTGTAACACCCCCAATCCGGGATCGGGATCCGGGTCGTCACGGTCTTTCTTTCCCACAATATCACTTCACTTAATTAATAATAAATAACCTTATGCTGTGACCCCACACTAACACACCCACAACCCGTTATAGTCTCAGAGATGAAATTTAAACTAAGTACAAGTCTTTGAATCCACAATTTAAAAGTTATTACAACCCAAAATGATTACTTGATAAATTTACAGTTAATTGCCATTATCTGCCACAAGTTATAATTATACATGATTGATTCTCAAAAGTAGATGGTCTGATCTACAATAGATCTACCTCTGCAGCTATAGCAGCTATAACATCAACGGAAGACGCGGGACGCTTCCCACGCGCTCTTGCGCTGGGTCTGCTGGAGTCTGACCATCTTTCCTAACTGTGTTGTGATGAAAGAAGAAAGCAAGGGTGAGCGGCAAGCCCACCAAAATAATATGTATAATGATTAATAGTAATGAGCCTTCTCATAGTACTCATGAAATCTTGGTCAAAAGAAATGAACCAAGTTGATATCTTAATGCGATGAAGTCGCAAAATATTCAGTATATATATATATATCTATATACATATATACCTTTCAAAATATTAGAAGTCCTCTTCCATGCTAATATACTCAAAGTCCAGTGTATAATTGTATATAAAAAAATATCGTTGCAAGGTGATCTCATATATCTAACCTTGTCTCAACGTTTTTCTGAAAATCTTATTCATTCATAAGACAATTATTAATTAGATATAAGTTTAAAAGATGAGTTACAAGATACCCCAATATACTTATATCTTTCCCAAACTACTTGAACTACCACCGTTCAAGTTATAATTAGTTTCAAAAGTTCATCCCACTGATGACCACAAGATAAGACTTGAATAGATTCAATCTTTGAAATATTATTGAATGAAAAAGTTTATGAGATACTTTATTTAGTCCCGATATATATATCCACATATATATCTCTTTAAACATTTCCCTGGAACCGCTTTATATAAAGTATGAACAGAGTTTGAAACCCAATGAATTTTGGAAAGGAAAAGAATTTTGGCATAAACCAGATATCTTGCTGATCAGCAAAGATACCCATAAGTACCTTTTCTTACTAGTAGATGGAAATTCCCCACTGGTCATCACCCTGGCCGCATTAGGACCTATGCTGGACTGCCACTCAGCCACTTAGCATTTGATGGACTCCCACTGAGCCACTTACACTATCATGGACGCCCACTGAGCCCATGTTGCTTATGCCGACTCAATAGATGACTTACTTCCCGAACGTTGGTAAGTAATCAATTCA